>NW_022196891.1:25582040-25594868 GCF_008632895.1 Mastomys coucha | reverse complement strand
AAAAAAAAAAAAAACATTTAAATGCTCTTCTGCCCACTCAGGAATTTTTAAACTATAGCTAAATGGTCTTCTGCATGTTTAATAAATCCATGCAATACTAGGCAGAATGTTGTCTCTGACTTTCTTTTTATTAAAATAATGTATACAGCATATTTGATATTCTTTACCCTCCCCTGACTCCTTTTCAGATCATGCCCACCTCCCTAGATTCATGTTCTCTCTCTCTCTCTCTCTCTCTCTCTCTCTCTCTCTCTCTCTCTCTCTCTCTCTCTCTCTCTCTCTCTCTCTCAGGAATAAAAACTAGCAAAAAATAAAACTAAGTCAAAACAACAAACAAAATTTAAAAACTAAAATCAACAGGACAAAAAATAAAACAAAACAAAAAGTATACACAGAAACATGGCATTTGTTTTGTGTTGACCAACTACTTCTGAATATAGAACTTGATCTAGAGTGTGGTTGATAACTCCACTGGAAAAAAACTGATATTCCTTTTCCCAGCAGGTACCAATTGCAAGGAGCTTCTTAGTTTTACAAAAAAAAGAATGGAACTGTGTATCCACTTCTGTTCTCAGTGCTGGGATTTTGTCTGATTTGCATCTGTGCAGGTCCTGTATGTACTGCCACAGTCTCTGTAATCTAACATGTGCATCATTCCTGTTGTACATGGAAGATGCTGTTTCCTGGGAATCATCCACAACCTCCAGCTCCTACAATATTTCTATCCCCTCTTTTAATAAATCCCTGAGCCTCAGCAAGAGTGGCTTGATAAAGATACATCACTTAGGACTCAGTTATGAAGTCTCTCCTTCTGTTACTGTCTAACTCTGAATGTCTTTGTTAATTACCCTCCACTACAAAAAGAAACTTGTATGGTGGGGGTTAAGAGATGCAATGATCTTTGGGCATAGAATATTTCATCAAGAGTCATTTTAGCAGAAGTTCCTCTAGTGGTATAACAGCAGTAGATTTCCCCTAGCCCTACGACTGACTTAGTCTCTAGTTCTTGGTCACTTCAGCAGTGTGATTATCTCATGGTGTCAGCCTTAAATCCAATCTTTTAAAAGTAGTTAGTTACTCCCTTAACACTTGTAACCACTATTGCACAGTATTTCTTGCCAATTGTGTTGCTATTGTGGGCCACAGGGTTTGTAGCTGGCTATCTTGTAATATAATTACTTTTCTGTTTTGGCAGAGTGCAGAGTTCCTTCCAGCTCTATGCATGCTAATGAGGAGGGATGAAGCTCTTAATTGGGCACAAGGTTGAATTCTTTCTGTTCACTGGCATATGAAGAGTAGCCAATAACCGTGACAATAGCATATGATGTTAGCTCCTTTTGCTAATGATTCACAATGTGGCCTATTCCTGGTACAAAATTTTACTTGGTATCTTACAATGTCTACTTGGGGCATTGTCTCCTCCACTACGTTGTGACAATATTTAAATTTCTCTCATATAAGTATATATTTTAGAAAGCTTCTGCTTTAGTAGATTTCTACATGGCTTTCCACATGGCTTTTCAAAAGGCCTTTGTGTGAGTTGTCCCTCCATATACGTTGCCTTTTCCATGCTTTCCCATCTCTCTTTCTTTCTTGCTTCCCTTTTATCTTTTTTATAACACTACATTCCATTTCTCCTTCTTGGAAGATCCCTTTCTCATCCTTTTTTCTGAGTAGATACCTAATCTCTACAGCTACTCAGACTATAATGCAGATAACAAAAAGCTTAAAAGCTAACATATACATATAAAAGAAAATATACAATATTTGTCTTTTGGGCTATAAGTTATCTCACTCAGAATGATTGTTTCTGGCTTTATCTATTTACCTGGAAATGTTATAAATTTGTTTTTTCTTAATAGGTGAATAATATTCCATGTTTAAATGTACCACAGTTTCATTATCCATTTGTCAGTTGATGGACATTTAGGGTCTTTGCAATTTCTGGCTATTATGAATTGAGCAGCTATAAGTATAGATGAGCAAATATTTCTTTAGTAATATGTAGAGTGCCTTGGGTAGTATAGCTGGATCTTGTGGTAGATTGGTTTTCAGATGTTTGAGGACCCTCCATACTCCATTCTATAGGGGCTGTACCAGTTTGTGTTCCCATCAGCAATGAATAAATATTTCACTTTCCCAGCATCCTCTTGATCTCGGCCATTCTGTCTGAGGTAACATGAAACACCAAAACAGTTTTCATTAGCATTCCCCTAATAACTAAGGATATTAAACCTTCTTTTAAGTGTTTCTCAGTCACATATTTCATCTTTTAAGAATGTCATGCTTAGTTCTATACTTTATTTTAATTGGGTTGTTTTCTGCGTATTTAATTTTATTAGTTCTTTGTATATCCTAGATACTAACCCTCTACAAAATGTATAATTAGTAATGACCTTCTCCCATTCTGTAGGCTTTCACTTTGCTCAAATGATGGTGTTCTTTCTCATACAGAAGCTCTTTAGCTTCATGAAGTCCCACTTATTAATTGTTGGTCTGAATGCCTATAAAATCAGTGTTCTGTTCTGAAAGTCCTTTCCCATTACAAAGAGTGTAAGCAGATTCCCCACTTTCCCTTATATCAGATTCAGGGTGTCATGTTTTATGTATAGATCCTTGACCCATTTAGAATTAAGCTTCTTGCAGGGTGTTAGATATAAATCTTCTAATGCAGCTGTTCAGTTTGACTAGCACCAGTTGTTAAAGATGTTGTCTTTTCTCCAGTACGTATTTTTGACTTCGTTGTCAAAACTCTGATGCCCATAGGTGTGTGAATTTATGTCTGACACTTCGATCCAATTCCATTGATCAATGTGTTTGTTTATAGGCCAATGCCATGCTCGTTTTGGTGTTTTGTTTGTTTGGTCAACTGATTTTCCTGTTGCTTTGGGATACAACTTAGAATCTGCGATGGCAATGCTCTCAGCAATTCTTTTATTATTCACGATTGTTTTAGCTCTCTTGGTTTTTTTGTTTCTATTTGAAGTTGAAGATTGCTTTTTCAATTTATGCCAAGAATTTTAATGGGGATTTCGTTGAACCTGTAGATTGTTTTTTGAAGGATGACCGTTTTCACAACATTAATCCTGCGAGTCCGCGAGCATGGGAGATCTTCCCATCTTATGGTGTCTTTTTCAATTTTTTTCTTCAATGTCTTAAAGCTTTTATGTTACAATTTTTTTCACTTGTTTTGTTAGAGTTATCCTAAGATATATCTTTTTGAGGCTGTCACTAGAGGCTTTGTTTCTCTGATTTCTTTCTCCATATGTTTATTATTTGTATGTAGGAAAGATACTGGGTATTGTGTGTTAATTTTTTTCTTTCTACTTTGCATAAAAGGTTTATCATCTAGAGAAGTTTTCTGGTAGGCTCTTTAGGGTTTTTTTCTATATCAAATCATACCCTCTGCAAATAAGAATAGTTTGACTTTTTCCTTCTTATTTGAATCACCTAGATTTCCATCAGTTATCTAATTTTTATCTAAGATGCCAAGTACTATATTTAATACATATGGAGAGAGTTGACAATCTTATCTTGTTCCTGATTTTAGTTGAAATGCTTTGAGTTTCTATGTTTGGTATGATGTTCTCTGTAGGTTTGCTATAAACTGCCTTTATTATATTGAGGTATGTCACTTACGTCCCTAGTCTCGCTGTGGCTTTTATCATGAAACAATATTGAATTTTGTCAAAGGCCTTTTCTGTATCTAATAAAATGGTCGTGTGTTTTTTGACTTTTAGTCTATTTACATGATGAATCATGTTTATCGATTTAATTATGTAAAACCATCCCTGTATCTCTGGGATGAAAAGAACTTCATCATGCTGAAGAGGAAATCTGTCAGTTCTCATGTCTAAGCACAATGGCCTGGTAGCACTTGATAGCAAACCTACTTAAAACCGAGTAGGTTGCAGAGACAATTCAACTGATTGTAAAGTGTCCCTTTTTCAGCAATTGTTAAAGTTTTTAAAATATGAGATGGGTGGAACAGCTTGTGGCTCTTTTAAGATTCATGAGCTTATGAGACTTGTAATTTTTATTTACTATCTAATCCTTTTTTTCTCTCTTTTAACTTCCTGAGTCTCATAGAACCTTCTTTCAGAATGGTGTGTTTCAGTTCAGAACAAAAGAGCTGCACAAAAACTGAAGTTAATTACTTCTCTATTTGAAAAGTAATAATAATCAACAAACTGAAGCTAGGAGATGTAACTGAGTAGTTAAGACTATCACTACTCTTACAGGAGACCTGGGTTCTGTCCCCAGCACCCATGTCAGGCAGCTTACAATCACCTATAACTCCAGTTCCAGGGGATCTAATACCTTCTTCTGGCCTCTTCAGGATTCTGTATGCACATAAACTCATGTAAAGCATATACATGAATAAAATAAAGATTCAAAAGAAAATGAGCTATGCTGAGGGCAGGCAATCTGAAAAAAAAAAAAAAAACAGAAAAAAATGACACATCAGAAATCTTAATGTCAAACCTACCAGACTCCCAAAGTGGGAGGCAATTCGTGGTTGGGGGTGGAGGGAGGTCCTTCATACTGACATGTTCAGGTAACAGCAAGCTCAGCACTGAATTGTACAATGGAAGGTAGCTGGACTCTCAGAGGTTGATATCTGCCCTCATCACTGTGACAAGAAAATTGGCACTGCTGACTGATACAGAAGTGGATGCTCACAACCATCCATTGGACTGAGCACAATGTCCCCAATGGAGGAGCTAGAGAAAGAACCCAAGGAGCTGAAAGAGCTTGCAGCCCTATAGAAGGAACAACAATATGAATTAACCAGTACCCCCAGAGCTCCCAGGCACTAAACCACCAACCAAAGAGTACACATGATGGGACTCATGGCTCCAGCCTCATATGTAGCAGAGGATGGCCTTGTGGGATGTCAATGAGAGGAGAGGCCCTTGGTCTCCTGAAGGCTTGCTGCCCCAGTGTAGGGGAATGCCAGGACAGGGAAGCGTGAGAGGGTGGGTTGGTGAGCAGGGAGAGGGGAGATGGGATGGGGGTTTTCAGAAGGGATAAAATTTGCAATGTAAATAGAGAAAACATCTAATTTAAAAAAAAACATTAAATAACTAATAAAAAAGAAAGTTGGCACTGGAGAGAGAGAGAGAGAGAGAGAGAAAGAGAGAGAGAGAGAGAGAGAGAAAGATTAACAAATGCAGAAAGCTCTTTATCTGAGAAAGACTAGAAATTTCCCCCAATCTGAGCCACATACAAAACCAACATGCTTAAGAAAAGCCACACTATACAACCATCGGAGAGGCAGATGACCTATAAAAGGCCATGCAGCTCATGGCCCAGCAGTTCTGAGCACATATTTTTTTTCTGCTCTCTCTAGCCCACTCTCTTTCTAGAGGATTCTTTTCTTTTCTTAATAAACTGTTTCCATTTCTATTTCTAAGGCCGTCTCTCTGGTCCAATTCTTTGCCCTGAGACTCGAGAGCTTGGAAGCTTCCGTAAGTGCTTCTGGGCCCCAGGTTCTTGCCAATAATATTGCTGGAGAATAACTATAGCATCAGACAGCTCCAAACCTAAGGTCAGTGAGTGGCTGACCTTCTGCCGCTGCCTGTCTATCCTGAGTTTCACCGCCAATGGGACAGGAAGCTCTGAACCTTCAGCAGGCATAGTCCAATGAAACAGAACTAGGAAATGAACCTGATCCACTACAGCCACCGAATTTTTAACAAAGGGGTCAAAAATGTACCTTGAAAAAGAAAAAAAAGCAACCACTTCAACAAATAGTGCTGAGGAAAGTTCATGTGGAAGAATAAAACTCAATCTTTATTTCTCATCCAGTACAAAAATCAATTCAAAACGGATCAAAGGCCTGCTGCATGTAAGACCGGAAACTCTGAAACTGCCAGGAGAAAACCTGAGCAAAGTACTTCAAGACTTGGGGGTAGGAGGAACTTTCTGAAAAAGGCTCCAATAGCTCTCAAATAATTGTAAGAACTGACTAAAGGGAATTGCATGAGATTAAGACATCTTCCTGGCAGATGGCGCATCATGAAGAGACTACCTGTAGGATAGGAGAGATTATATGCAAACTAGACATATGATAAGAGGTTAATATCTAGACTCTATAAAGAGCTGAAAAATTAATTGTTATTGCACGCATATAAGAGGCCATAAGCAGGAGAGGCACGTAGGAGGGCTTGGGGGGAGAAAGGGGAAGGGAAAAATGTTGTAATAAAATTACATTCTCAAAAATAAAAATAAAGAACAAGCAGCAACTAATTAGTCTCATGTGAAAAATCTAAATGTTAGATTATATATGATAGCTAGATCACAGATGAATGATAGTTGATAGATGAAATATCATAGATACCTATATTGATAGGTGATCAATAAACATGATAGATCAATGATAGGTAAATGATAGAATGATAGATAAATAGATAGTGGATAGATAATAGACAATTGATAGACAAGATAGATAGATAGGTAGATAGATAGATAGATAGATAGATAGATAGATAGATAGATGGAGGGAGGAAGAAAAGACCAAGAGGGGATAATAGGGCATAAAAAATAAAATATTACATGCATTCTTTCATATGTGGTATCTGCATGTAACTGTGTGTGTATATGTGTGTATAGTATAAAGGTATATAGGGATTATTTGGAAAAGGAAGAGAGGATATCAGGGAAATGAGGAGAACAATGGAGAATGATGTTGGAAACTGAACATGAGCAAAATACAATGACAAAAGTAGCAATAAAATTTTATTTATTTTAATACATATTTATTTAAAAATGGTTTTCATACCATTTATTTTGATCATGTTCTTTCTCTCAGCTTCTCTCATCTCTCCTCCCAGATAATACCCACATTTCTACCCATCCAACTTTATGTTCTCTCTCTCTTCCTCTCTCCCTCTCTCTCGCTCTCTTTCTCTCTCTCTCTTTCTCTCTTCTTTCTTCCTCCCTCCCTCTCTTTAAAAAGAAAATCCTCTAAAATTAAACACAAAACAAAATCTGCACAGTCTCATGTTATGCTTTATTTCCATGCTTTGAAATAAGGAGCCAGAGCAAAACTCAGTGCTTACAAACTGGACAATAGAAACCATGAGATCTTGGCCAGCAGAGCTCTCAGGTAGCCCAACCACCAGCAGAGGAAAGTGAAGGCTGAGATCTGTGACTGAGGTTCCTGTGGCCCACGTACTTATGGTCAGACACCTATACTCTTTCCAGGCTACTTGCCAAAGCAGTTCTAAACCCTTGGCCCTAACCATTTCCAATAGTATAATCTGTGCTATGTTGGCACAGATGTTTCATAGGCCTTTACTAACCAATGATTCTCAACCTGTGGGTTGGAGGTCCCATATCAGGCAGCTTGTATAGCAGATATTTACATTATAATTCTTAATGGTAGCAAAATTACAGTTCTGAAGTAACAAGATAATTTTATGATTGGAGGTCACCACAACAAGAACCGTATTAAAGGGCCGCAGCAGTCGGAAGGCTGAGAACCGTTGTAGTGAAATTAGGAGACCTTCCTAATTTACATGCACTTAGCTGACTACCTTTGTGCTTGTTTGCTTGTTTGTTTCTCTGTAATCCTAACAGCTTCCTCTTTCCTTCCCTAGGCTGTTTTCCTAATCTGGGCAAGTAAAGCTAGACAAACCTGACACATGCAGACTCCTGTGCTAAATACCTGTTCTCCACCCCCACCCCACCCCCCCACACCCCACCCCCGCTCTCTTCCTTTTGCCCCTCCCACTTTCTTAGCTCTCCCTCCCATCTATCAAGGAAAGAGGGCCCCATTCTCTTTTGTGGATGGAAGGGAATATGTCTTATTTGTTCATTTGTTCTTCTTTAGGTCAAAACTTGAACAAAACGTGGGAAAGGACTGGTTAGCACTGAATTTCAGCCCCAGCCTCCAGTCTGATGGGTAAATTCTGAGAGCTTTCACAAATATCAACTTCCTCCTTTGAGAAGGAGGTAAGGCTCTATTTCCCCATAAGCTTTGGGAAGAGGGAAGGCTCTGTTTCCCTACGTCCTTGAAAGGGAGCAGGCAAGACTCTGGTTTTCCTCTGAAGGGAACAAATAAAACCACACTTTCCCACACCCTTGAAAGTTATCCTTGTTTTAGCCAATGAAATACGAAGAGTCTTTTTCTAGAGGACAAGATTTCATGTAGCCTAAACTGTTTTCAAATTCTTTATGTAGCCAAGGATGACCTTGGATTTCTGATTCTCTTGCCTCCATCTTCTGAGTGCTCATATTGAAGTCATTTGTCACCACTTCTTGGTTATTAAGCTTTGAGAATCAGACCCAGGGCTACATTTATTCTAAGCAAGAACTTTACCTAGTGAACTCTACCTGTTCTCCCACCCTTAAAAGGGAATTTCAAAAGCTTGGGTCTTATACCTTATCTCCCTCAGAAAGCTGTAGCAGCCATGGAACTACATATTAAGATGAAATGCTCTATCACTCTGGGTCCTTGAATTACAGTGAACAGAACACACTAATGGACATTCAGAATATCCCGTAGAACTGAGATATAATACACTGGCTATATGAAACCGCTGAGACTCCTGAGGAGTCTGTGTGTCCAACAGAGAAGCCTGATTAATATGAATGTTAGATGCTGATGTTCACACTGGGTTCCTACCAGCTACTGGGCCTATAGCTCAATTTATCTGAAACTCAGTGGCTAGAGAACGATTTATGGTCCAGTAAACCACAATACTTTCTAGTCAAGTTTTATCAACCCTTCTTATCCACAATTCTTCATATTTATCTTAATATTTTCCTTTGGACTCTCATTTTAGTATCCTCTTTTCTCCTATGAAATAGATATTTACCTGAATATGCAATTTAAAAACCCCAGGAGTTGACCAAATAGCACAGGCAGGTAATGGGAAAGCCAGAGAGAATCTGCTCTAGAGATACTTGGATTTAGGGTCTGTGTCTCCCTTTGGGAGGCTGGGGCATTAACTTCCTGGACATTTTGTAACATGAATCAACTTCATCTTGGTGGCTTTAAGCTCCCTGAACAGAGGCAGCTTTCTTTCTTTCTAGACCTCCACACATTTGCCATACCCACTCTCCTCCATGGACTATGATGAGTCTTCCGCTGGTTCTACATTGTATATTATTGAGAGTAGCAAGTGGACTCTCAAGAAAGTATGCTTGACTCCTCTCTGCTCCCAAGTATACTGAGCTACTACTTGTCTATGTATGCACCTTAGTTCTCAAATCTTCCTTCAGACTTACAATTAGCCTTATTTTCTTTTTATTAATTGATTTACTCATTCACTTTACATCTCCTCCTGGTCCCCCCTCACAGAGCACCCCCATATCCCTTTCTCTTCTCATCTGTGAAGGGGGAGCCTCCCCAGGAACAAAAGCACCCTAGCACATCAAGTTACTGCAGGACGAGGCACAATCTCTCCCACTGAGGCCTGAAAAGGCAGCCCAGTCAAGGGAATGGGATCCACAAGCAGGCAACAGATTCTGGGACATCCCCTGCTCCAGTTGTTGGGGGACCCACATGAAGACATGTAGCTACTACATATGTGCAGGGGGCCTAGGTCCAACCCATTCAACCCCTTTGGTTGGTGGTTCAGTCTCTGGGAGCCCCCATTGGTCCAGGTTAGTTGACTTTGTTGCTCTTCCTGTGGAATCCCAAACCCCTCAGATACCTCAATCCTTCCTCCAATTCTTCCACAAGACTCCCCAAGCTCCATGAAATGTTTGACTGTGGGTCTCTATATCTGTTTCTATTAGCTGCTGGGTAAAGCTCACAAGGGAGCTTTCAGGTATGCTAGGCCTCTGTGTGCAACCATAACGGTACCATTAATAGCATCAAGGATTGGTTCTTGACCATTAGATGGGTCTCAAGTTAGGCCTTTCATTGGTTAACCATTCCCTTCTTCTCTATTCCATCTTTTGTCCCTACACATCTTGTAGACAGTGTAAATATTGGGTCAAAAGTATTGTGGGTGGACTGGTGTTCTTATCCCTCCACTGGGAGTCTTGCTTGGCTATATAAAGTGGCCACTTGAGGCTTCATATCCAGCACTGCTAGGAGTCTCAGCTAGAGTGTCATTCATAGACCCATAGGACCTCCCCCATCCTAGGTCTCTGGCACATCCTAGAGAGACCCCCAAAGGCCCACAGATGATTTCCATTCTTTCCTGATCTCCCTACACCTGAACCCCATGCCCTGTTCCATTCCACGTCCCCTTTCCTTCCACCTACCTTTGAAGTCTGTTTTATTTCCCCCTCTTAGTAAGAGTCAAGCATCCTCCCTTGGGTCCCCCCTGGTTATTTGGTTTCTTTGAGTCTGGATTATAGCATGGTTACCCTGTTCTTTATGGCTAATATCCACTTATAAGTGAGTTCAGAACATGCATATCTTTGGGGGGGGTTGGGTTATGTCAGTCAGGATGGTATTATCTAGTTTTATCCATTTGCCTGCAAATGTCTGTCTTTTTAATAAAAAAAAAGACTGTTTTTAATAGCTGAGTAGTATTCTATTGTGTAAGTGAACCACATTTTCTTTATCCATTTTTCAGTTGAGGGGCATCTGAGTTGTTTCATTTTCTGGCTACTACAAATAGAGCTGCTGTGAACATAGTTTGGCGGGTGTTTGTGAGACGATAGAGCATCTTTTGGGTAAATGCCCAAGAATGATGTAGCTGGGTCCTGAGGTAGTACTATTCCTAGTTTTCTAAGAAAGTGCCAAATTGATTTCCAAACTGATTGTACAAGTTTACACTCCCACCACCAATGGAGAAGTGTTTCCTTTGCTCCACGTTCTTTCCAGCATGTGTTGTCACTTGAGTTTTTGATCCTAGCCATTCTGATGGGTATAAGGTGGAATCTCAGATTCATTTTGACTTGCATTTCCCTGATGACTATGGATGCTGAACATTTCTTTAAGGGTTTCTCGGTCATTAGAGATTCCTTTGTTGAGAATTCTGTTTAGCTCTGAGCATTTTCTAGTTGACTTATTTGTGTTGTTGGGGTATAATTTCTTGAGTCCTTTTTATATTTTGGATATTAGCCCTATGTCAGATGAAAGGTTGGCGAAGATCTTTTCCCATTCTGTAGGCTGTCATTTTGCCCTATTGATGGTGACCTTTGCCTTACAGAAGCTTTTCAGTTTCATGAGGTCCTATTTATTAGTTGTTGATCTTAGAGCTTAGTGCCTGAGCTGTTGGTGTTCTTTTCAGAAAGTTGCCTTCTATACCCGTGAGTTCAAGGCTATTCACCACTTTCTCTTCTATTTGATTTAGTGTATCTGGTCTAAGGTTGAGGTCTTTGATCCACTTGGACTTGAGTTTTGTGCAGGGTGATAAGTATGGATCTATTTGCATTCTTCTACATGGAGACAATCAGTTAGACCAGCACCATTTGTTAAAGATGTTCTCTCTTTTGCACTGTATGGTTTTCTCTTCTGTGTCAAAAATCAATCATCTGAGGATGTGGGAGTTTATTTCTCGGTCTTCGATTCAATTGCAATTAAGCTGCCTATATCTACACCAATACCATACAGTTTTATTACTATTACTCTGAAGTGTAGTTTGAATGATGATACCTCCAGAAGTCCTTTTATTATGGAGGATTGTTTTAGTTCTCCTGAGATTTTTTTTGTTTGTATAAAGAAAAGCTACTGGTTTCTTTAAATTAATATTGAATTCAAGAACTTTGCTGAAGGTGTGTGTCAGCTGTGGGAGTTCTCTGGTAGAATTTTTGGAGTCACATGTGTACTATCATATAATCTGTGAATAAAAATAGTTTGACTTCTTCTTTTCCAATTTAGGCCTTCTTGATCTCCTTTAGTTGTCTTATTGCTCTAACTAGGACTTCAAGTACTATAATGAAGAGATAGGGAGAAAGTGGACAGCCTTGTCTTGTCCCTGATTTTAGAGGAATTGCTTTAAGTTTCTCTACATTTAATTTTATTTTGGCTATAGGCTTGCTGTATATTGCCTTTATTGTGTTTAGGTAGGTGTTTTTTATCCCTGCTCTCTCCTAGACTTTTAACATGAAAGGTCATTGATTTTGTCAAAGACTTTCTCAGCACCTAATGAGATTACCATGGATTTCTTTTCTTTCCATTTGTTTATATGGTGGATTACATTGTATATTGAAACATCCTGCATCTCTGGGATGAAGCCTACTTGATCATGGTGGATAATGTCTTTGATGTGTTCTTAGATTTGGTTTACAAGTATTATATTGAGTATTTTAGCATCAGTGTAAATAAGGAAATTTTATCTGGAATTTTTTTCTTTGTTAGGTCGCTGTGTGGTTCAGGTATTAGAGTGGCTATGGCCTCACAGAATGAGTTTGGCAATGCACTTCTCTTTAAATTTTGTGGAATAATTTGAAGAGTATTAGTATTAGCTCTTCTTTAAAAGTTTGGTAGAATTCTGTGCTAAAATCATCTGGCTCTGGTTTTTTGTTGTTGTTGTTGTTGTTGTTTTGTTTAGGGAAATGTTTTGTTTGTTTTGTTGTTTGGGTGTTTTGGCTTTTGTTTTGTTTTTCATTTGTTTGTTGTTGTTGTTATTGTTTGCTTCTATTTCCTTTGGGGTTATAAGGCTATTTAGATCATTTACCTAATCTTAATTTAACTTTGTAAATTGCTATCTGTCTAGAAAATCATCACCCATTTCATTTAGATTTTCTAATTTTGTAGAGTACAGTCTTTTAAAATACAACCTAATGATTCTTTGAATTTCCTCATTTTCTGTTGTTATGCCTCTCTTTTTATTTCTAATTTTGTTTATTTAGATATTGTCTCTCTGTCATTTAGTTAGTTAGTCTAAGGGTTTGCCTATTTTGTTGATCTTTCTA
>NW_022196891.1:25548527-25582030 GCF_008632895.1 Mastomys coucha | reverse complement strand
GCCCTTTTTTTCATTGATTCTTCTAATAGATTGTTTTCAGCCCTAAATTTGATCATTTCTTGTTGTCTATTAATCTTGGATGTGTTTGCTTTGTTTCGTTCTAGAGCTTTCAGATATACTTTTAATTTGCTAGTATGAGAACTCTCCAATTTCCTTTTGATTCACATAATGCTATGATCTTTCCTCTTTCCATAGCTTTCATTATCTGCCACAAGTGTGGGTATGCTATGCCTTCATTTTTATTGAATTCTAGAAAGTCTTTAATTTCCTTCTTTATATTTCTTTCCTAACCCAGTGATCATTAAGTAGAGAGTTGTTCTGTTTCCATGAGTTTGTAGGCTTTCTGTTGTTTCTGTTTTGCTGAAGTCTATCTTTAATCCATGATGGTCTCATAGAATGCAGTGGATTATTTCAATCTTCTTGTATCTGTTGAGACTTGATTTATGACTGAGTATGTAATCAGTTTTGGAGAAGGTTCCTTGAGGTGTAAGAAGAAGATATATTCTTTTGTGATTGTGTAAACTATTCTGTAGATATCCATTACATTAATCCTAATGGATTAGGATCCGTTAGGTCCATTTGATTCATAATGTCTGTTATTATTATTTCTCTGTTTAGCTTATGTCTCAGTGACCTGTCAGTTAATAACAGTAAGGTGTTGAAGTCTCCCACTATTAATATGCATGGTTTCATGTATGATTTAAGATTTAGTAATGTTTATTTTATGAATGTTGATGCTTTTGCATTTGGGTCATAGATGTTCAGAATTGAGATGTCAGCTTAGTGGATTTTTCTTTTGATAAGTTTAAATTGTCCTTCTGTACTTCCTTTAATTACTTTTTGTTCAATGTCTATTATATTATATATTAGAATCACTTCTCCAGCTTGTTTCTCAGGTCCATCTGCCTGGAAAACCTTTTCCAGCCCTTTACTCTAACATAATGTCTATCTTTGTTTCTGAGGTGTGTTTCTTGTATGTATAGAGTGATGGATCCTGTTTATGCATCTACTCTGTTACCCTGCATTATTGATTAGGGAATTGAGGCCATTGATATTGAGAGATATTAATCACCAATGATAGTAAATTCCTGATTTTATTATGTTGGTGGTGCAATTGTGTATGTATGGAACTGTTCTCATCTTTGGGTTTTACTTGTGTGGAGTTACTTCTTTCTTGTGTCTCCTTTGATGTAGTGACCCTCCTCATGTTAGAGTTTTCCTTCTACTATTCTCTGTAGGGCTGGATTAATGGAAAAATATTGTTTAATTTTGTTTAAAATATGTTGTTTTCTCCATCTATAGTGATTGAAGGTTTTGCTAGGTGTAGTAGTCTGGGCTGGCTTCTGTAATCTCTTATAGACTGCAAGACATCTTACTATGATATTTGCTCTTTTAAGATCGTGTTAAAAAGTCTGATGTGATTCTAATATGTGCCTTTATATGTCACTTACCCTTTATCCCTTGCAGCTTTTAATATTCTTACTTTACTCTCTATATTTGGTGTTTTGATTATCATGTAGCAGAAGGATTCTTAGGTCCACTCTATTTGATGTTTTATAAACTTCTTGTATGTTTAGAGACATCTCTTCCTTTAGAATAAAGATACTTCCTTTTATGATTTTGTTGTAGGTATTTTCTGGGCCTTTGAGTTGGGAGTCTTCTCTTTCTTCTATTCCTATTATTTTTAGGTTTGATCTTTTCATAGTATCTCAAACTTCTTGCATGTTTTATGCTAGAAACTTCTTACCTTTAGCATTTTCTTTGACCAATGTATTAATTTCCTTTTTATTAGATATTTTCTGTATTTACATGTCATATGATATCTCCTTTCCCAGTTTCCCCTCCGAAAAAAAAGGAATAAAATAAAATAAAATAACAAAAACAACAACAACAAAAACCCTGTTCCCTCCCCCATCTCCCTGCTTACCAACCCACCCTCTCCCGCTTCCTGGCCCTGGCATTCCCCTACACTAGGGCATAGAACCTTCACAGGGCCAAAGGCCTTTAGCCATATGGTTGTACCTAGTGTTGGCAGACCTTGTAATACCTGATAACAGACTTCTGGGGGTGTAGGTAAAGCTTGTAGGCTCGGATGTCACCAGGCCTCTGAGATTGTATGGAGATCTAGTTGTCCCTGGTGGCAGCAGGCTTTAAAGTATGCAGACATGCCATGCCCACTCATCTACTCCAGTCATATCCGAATTATCGGGGGTAAAAGCCTGATTAAGGATGAGAGGCATTATAGCCCCAAAGGGAGCTTGTGCCTCCTGGGTATTCAGACAGTCGCTGGCATCTCCTAACTCAAACGTGTTCCAGATTAGTCTTTCCAATCGTCAACATGCCCTCTTATTTAGACATAAAGGTACCCCAAGGAATAATTCATAAATGACTAAGATTGGGCATTGTTTCCTGGCCAGCACACCATTTCCAACCTATCCTAGTTTAATACCAAGATGTCCTTAGCTTGGAATTTCTCTCAAGGAATCTACTTTGCTAGACAGGTTTTCCTCAGAGCTAGCAACAGCAGTCAAGCAAGCACATTTTTTAGGGCAGTCCCACAGAAGAAAGAACTATTTTACATACTAGAGAGTAATGGAAGGGCTTCCTTCACTTAAGGACATTAGCAGGAACTGTTAAATCAGAACTTCCTGGTCCTTGCCTCCAGCAGTACCAGAGAATTAGCATAGGAATACCAAATTAGCCCCATCGGGGAGGGCACCATTGCTTTTCTGCTAGCTTCACAACTGGATACTTGATCTTGGTCAGTAAGATCACTGACCTTGATGTGACGGTCACCTGCCTATGTGACTCTTGTCATCTGCCCTGCTTTCTATATACCATATAAGCCTGCTTTTCACTTTGTGCGGGACTCTCACTAGGACACAGAACTAGCACTAGGACTCGCACTTGGGAACTCGCGCTGGACTCAGACTGGCACTCAGACTAGAACTGGAACTAAGATGGATTAGGACTTAGATTCATGCAGTCTGCAGTACCCCCAGGCCCAGAGCGCTTGGGCCCGGGGGATGCAACACCAGTCCAGAGGAGATAGCTGCTGCTTTAGACCCAGTGTATTTCAGGTAGCCTCAGATGTACCTCAACTATTGAGCTGCCAGATTTATCATTTCTCTTTTGCAATGACTGTAAAAGTCTGATGCCATTTTTAAGAAATACATTCAGATCCTGTACTTCATGTGTCGTCTCTGCCATCATTTCTTCGCCTATACCTCATCAACCTGACTAGGACCCTGTTTCTCCCACAGGTTGAGGGAGGCCCAGATTGGCCGGCCTGCAGCACAGACAGAAGTGGTAGTCCCTGATGGCTTCAAGCTGTTGGTTGTCCTGTGTACACAGCCTCTGGGAATGCAGGTAGAGCTGGTGGTTCCTGATGGTTGAAAGTCTCTGGTAAAAGTGTAGACTGGAAACTGAAGTGCGGAGTGGACAGAGCAGACCTCCTGGCTGCTGGGCTTGTCAGGGGATCCAGTGGACAGGAGTTTGGGGCTTGGTGATCTCTCCTAGTTATCCCAAGCAGCAGCAGGCCTCCAGGGAAGCAGGCAGAGCTGTGGCTCAAGAAATGGAGCACAGAGAGGACCTGTTAGCTGTCTTTCAGTGGCTCTCTTCCTTGCCAAACTGAGAATTAGCTGAAAAGAATCTATTTATTTTCTATATTTCTTGGGCTTTTTGTTGAGCAAATGGAAGAATGAAGTTCTAGTACATTTAAGAAATGAAGTTACTGCATTCTTATTCTACTATTTCATTGTCCATGACAATTAACAAAATAGTTTGAAAATTTACCTGAAAAATAAATGAGTAGAAATACAATGAACTTTAAGAAAGGGGATAGTTGGGGAAAACCCAATTACCATCAACTGCTTCTGAGATGGTTCATATAGATTGTCAATCTGACATGATTTAAAATCATATTGGAGACAAATCTCTGGACATGTTTTTTAGTGAGTCTGTATATTAGAGTATTGAGGTGGTAAGTCCTGCCTTAAGTGTGGGCAGCATCATCCCATGGATGGGTAGGGTCCCAGACTGACTACATGGGAGAAAAAACCAGCTAAATACCAGCATTCATCTCTCCCTGCTTCCTAACTGTGGTGCAATGGGATCATCCACCTCACACTCCCCTGCCATGACTTCTCTACCATAAGGGACCATACCCTCAAACTGTAAGCCAAAAAAACACAGGAAGGAATGGAGGAAGGGAGGAAGGAAGGAAGGAAGGAAGGAAGGAAGGAAGGAAGGAAGGAAGGAAGGAAGGAAGGAAGAACCCTTCTTCCCTTAAGATGCTTTCATCAGATTCCTTGATGCAGTAATGAGACAAATAACTAAGACAACTTTTCTAATCAAATGTCATTTCACTAGAACATCTCAAATTCAAGAATATTGCTTCTTCCAACTATCTTTCACAGCAGAACAAAATACTGAGCACCTAGCGCCAGGGATCTGACAGGGTGAAAATCCAGTGGAGGATTCTACCTGTGAGGGATTCCAATTACTATGTGGAATCCAAAACTCTAAAAGTATCAGCAGCACGCAATGTTGCTTCTTAAATCCTAAAACCTGACAGCTTGCAACCCACACAGTGGATTTGAGGCATTGGAGTCAGATGCAAAAGGAAGAACAACAATGTGCTTAGTTGTTACAGTTCAAGTAAAGAAAGATTTTATTCATTTGGACTCATTTTATTCAAGTAGACTTTGGACTGTATTCAGAAGCTGGATCCATGAACATGCTGGAGTAAAGGTGTCTCAGAAAGCCATGGACTTAGGTTGTAGGCAACCTAATGAATGTTGAAGACTTCTGACTGCAGCAGTAAGTAATATTCATCCACCCACTTCACAGTATTATATTACTGAGCTGTTTTCCTCTGGAGACCAGGGACAGCTGAAAACAAGGACACATCCTCTACCATGGGCTTCTTTCAATTTGCACCATGACCTTAAGACTAGATAGATAAAGAAGAGATATGGCGATAAGAGGAGATATGGAGATTTGAGAAGCTCTTCTCATAATGGGTAGAATATACCATATTTTTCCCAAAAATGTCTAGAAAACCCTACTGCTTTAATGCAATTCAATTATTTTCAAGAACCTGTACAGATTGTGAAGTCCATTTCTCATACAGATGAGGGTCCAACTGTGAATAGAAGGTAATTTCTGCTATCTAGGAACTCATGGTCTGGCACGTCTGGAAAGTAAGTATTAACAAAATTCAATAACATGTTAAATTCCATGGATTGCCCTAATAAAAGACAAGACGTTGTATTTTTTTAAAGGAAGAAATTACCTATCAAACCAACAAGAAAACCTTCAAATAATGGAGAATGAACTCCAATATGTATATAGGAGTCTACTAACTGAAATCATGGCAAGAAGATTTTCTTGGCGGAATGATATAATTTCTAAGGTAATGTGGCTAAAATGTAGTATGCGTATGAAACTACAAGAAGATGGACAGTTTTGAACAAGGCAAAATAAATGGTTCAGATACTCTTACCTGATTTGATCAGCAGTACAGATGGTTTCCTGGATGGTTTCTCTTTACGGTCTCATGCATCTACGAGAGGACTTATTCAGGAAGTCATGATTCTCAAGTTCTTTCCTACAGATGTTTTGAGATCATACTGGTGCTGCTCCCACTTGTTGGAACAGGGGTTATTCCTGAGAGCAAGCTCTAAGCCAGGCATAAAGAGATGTAGTGAAGAATGAGTGAGGGCTTGGGATTCAGGAATAATGATGGGCCACACTACAATGTCTGAGTCATTCTTACACACAAGAATAGTTCTGTGTTCTCTATAGTTACGTGAGTTCTCTGTATAACAGAGCCATGGAACTCTAATGGGGGCTTTATTGGACCATTTTCTTCACTGATTGTATGGTTGCTATGGGATATGTGCATTGCCCAATGCTCTAAACACAGACTCATGGAATGCTTGTGGTATAAGCAAGGAATGAGCAAGTCGTCATTATCTTCCTGGTGACTAGTAAGCTTGAGACACTCGTGCAATAGCAGAGACTACAGGATGATCCTGTGGCAGAAGTACCATCAAAACACAAATGCGTGTGTATTCAGACATGTACCTCCACAAGTAACTACACAAGGAACCTGCAAATATACTCTGGTTTTCTACCAGATGGAATTATTTTTTATTGCCACCTTTACTGGGCACTAAAAAGATTTTATTCCTGAAATTGCTAGCAAAAGCAAGGCTGTACCTACTGCTGCCTCTTTTTTACAAATAGATGTGAGCTTAATAAATAAAAAATAGTGAAAAATACTTTACCAGCTAGAATTTAATATTATATAATCTAAATTGATTGATTTGTTCTTAGTTCTTTTATTACATGTAATTCAACAAGTCTCCTAAACAGTGGATATCTCCTTAGGAAAATTACAAACTTCACACCACGTTTGTAATACTTCTTATTCTCCTTACCTCAATTTCTACCTCATGAGTTTTCCCCCGAGTTGCCAGCTTGCTATTGGATCTAAGAACTGTACTTTTAAGGGAATTGTGCAAACAAGATGTACATTGGTTCATTTTTCATGATGTAGAATATTGGAGAAAAAAACCCACTGGTAACAAGATATATTTCAAAAAAAACTTAGTCAAAAACAAACACACAAAGAGCTATTTAAAGTTAATTGGTTTTAGAAATAATTGTTGACTAGAAACATCATGACACACCCACAGTGCCTCCTTCTTCTATATTATCTTCTATTTCTTTTTTTTTTTTTAAACTTTGGCCTCCACTGAAGATTGCATAAACAAAGTTACCTACTTCTGATTGCCAAAAATGCTCATTTCCATTTTAAAAATGAAATATCAATATCAAAGATAACTTGGATACAAATTTTTATTTATTTTGATTTTGTAAGAGGTCAATGTAAATATGTTGAGAGTTTCATGTTGTTCTGCACAAACCCACACATAGACCATGTCCAACACTTCTTGCTTCTTTATAAAAGGGGGTGGAAGAGGGCTTGAATGTGCAACATTGCATGTGTGGAGGTCACAGAACAACTGTGTCAGTAACCTGTTTTTGAGGGTTCCTGCTATTCTTTCACTATGTACTTCAGGCTAGCCAGTGCAGGAGCTTCCAGTGATTCTCCTCTCTCTGCCTCTTATTTCACTGTCAGAGTGCTAAGATTACAGGTGTATACTACAGCATCTAAATTTATATGAGTTCCAGTGGTCCAAACTCAGGTCCTCACATCCATATGGCTCCGAACTGAGACATCGATCAAGGGCCTGTTCCTCATTTTTATGGCAGCAGGATTTAGGTAAGTGGGATCTCTGATATGAGAACTGAACTGAGAAGAGAACTGAGCAACTAACACATGGCTAGATCAATTTATGAGGGATCTAAAAAAACCCTCCCCAATAAAAGTACAGCAGCCATTTCCAAGCAGGCTGTGACACACCAACCTGGTTGATGTATGTGAGGGCCCACATAAGCTACTATGTGCAGTCTGTGGTCTAGTCAGGCTCTTGGGACTCAGATATCTGGACCTTTGCCTCTCTTTCCCACTAACTTCACAACTGTGGTCTTTTGACCCAGGAAGAATATCTCAAACTAACTAGTATATGGGTTTAAGTGGGGGACAAAAAAAAACTATGTTTCTGAAACTCCTATTCCAAGCAGGAAAATAGACTAGTTAGATGGTTCTGGGACAATAGCAGAGTCAGAAGCATAAGAAAAGAAATCTATTTCCCTATGCAGACAGCAAATACACAGCAGAATTGCTCTGATGTGTGATTTGGGATCTTGGAGAGTATTAAAGTCTTGCGACTAAAACAGGATGCCTTGAACGGTATATTGCAAACATTTGTCAGCTTCGGCTCATAGGACAGTAGCATTTGCCCATTCTTCCTCCCAGCCCTGTGGCATGTGATTATTATTTAGACTTGATCTTCTAAACTGGGTGCTTAGGCAGCCAAGTACAACTTCACAGAGGTGGAGGCGTTGCATGACTGCATGACCATTGTTCCTTCTGTGAGTTCATACTCACCAAGTCAAAATTAACTTCATGGGTCTGGAAAGCACAGGATACGTTTTACCTATTCTGTGTTTCTCTTTCTCTTCGGGAGAAAATAATAAAAGACTAAAGCAATTAAAAGCAACCACATAGATGGGGATAATTTAAAAGTCACAAGCCATGCTCACAGAATGGGATGGGCTTAGGAAAAAAAGTTATAGTTAGCTTTATAGTTCAGACTGGGTCTTAGCACAGAGACAACTCATGACATTAATTCAAAGGGGAGATCATGACTATTAGAGTTTCTACATTTTGGATAATGTTGATTGATAACAAAGCCACAAGCCACACAAACAAGGTAGTGTGGTCCATTCAAAGGACAAGCAGAAACACGTCCTGAAAACAACTCATCAGCAGGATAGTCGGCACTGATTTTAAAGATTTATTTTCATGGATATATTGGAGTTGTATACTACATATGTGGGAGGTGCTCATGGAGGCCAGATGAAGGCATGGATTATGAGCCACCTAATATGAGTGCTGGAAATCAAACTCAGGTCTTCTGTAAGTGCTCTTAACTGCTCAGACATCTCTCCAGTCCAGAAAAATGACTTTAGAACAACAAATTAGATATGCTCAAAAAATACATGGAGAAAGTCAAGAGGATGAGACATATACAAACAACATAAATATCAATAAAAATGCAGTAAATATCAAAAGAAGCCAAAAAACAAACAAATAAACAAGACAAAACAAAACCCTGTGGGACTGAAACTGTAATTACTGAAGCGATTAACTAGGGGGAGTCAAAGGCAGATCTAAACAGCCAGAGGAAAGAGACAGAACTTGAAAGTGGAAGATTAAAAACAATCTAGATTTCCCTCAACTGGAGAACAGATCAAGAAAATGTACATTTACATAATGGAGCATTACTCAGCTGTTAAAAACAATGACATTATGAACCTTTCCAGCAAATGGATGAAACTAGAAAAGATCATCCTGAGTGAGGTAACCCAGACCCAGAAAGACAAACATAGTATGTACTCACTTAAAGTGGATATTAGTCATAAAGTACAGGATAACCATGCTAATCCACAGTAACAAAGAATGCTAAATGGAAAGGAGTAAGTGGACATATGAATCTCACTAAGAAGAGGAAACAGAATAGACATTACAGGTAGATGGGGACAGCGGACTAGACAAGGGTAGGAATAGGTAATGGGATGGTAACAGGAAGGATCCGGTGTGGGGAGGATGGAGGGAATATGGGAAGAGACAACTGGAATTGGAGGGTATCTCTGGGCTAGAAACCTATGGCAATGGAAACTCCCAGGAATTAATGGAGGTGACCTCCCTAAGACTCCTAGCAATGGGGAATACCAAACCTGAACTGGCTATTTCCTGTAAGCAGGAAAACCTTCCAGTGAAGGGATTGGGACTCCAATTTAGCCACAAACCCTTCAACTGCCTGCAAGATTTGCTGGAGTAAAGGTGACACAAAAATTGTAGGTTTAAGATCAATGCCATGAGCAGGAATCTATCCCTGACACTGCCTGAAGGGCCAGGAACCAGAGGCTGGATAACCCAGAGACCTAGGATAGAACTAAACGTAACTGACAAAAAAAAAAGTCAATGAAATGATTCCTAATGATATTATGCTATACTCATAGATTTATGCCTAACCCAATTGTCATCAAAGAGGTTTCACCCAGTAACTGATAGAAATAGATGCAGAGAGCCACAGGCAGACAATAGGTAGGGCTTAGGGAATCCTGTGGAAGAGGGGGAGGAAAGAAGAATTATAGGAGCCAGAGGGGTGAAGGCCACTACAAGAAAACCCCAGAGTCAACCAACCTGGGCCCCCAGTGGCTCACAGAGACTGACTCCCCAACCATGGAACCTGGATTGGATTGACCTAGGCCCTCCATGCACATGTTACAGTTGTATAGCTTGATCTTCTTGTGGTACTCCTAACAGTGGGAGCAGGAGCTGTCTCTGACTCTGTTGCCTGCATTTGGGACCCTTTACTCCTACTGGGTGACCTTCTCTAACCTTAATAGAAGAGGAGGTACATAGTCTTTTGTTTGTTTGTTTTTGCTTTTCATAAAAAAACATATATGATTTATTTGAGTGGCTTACAGGTTCTAATCTATTACAAAAAGGGATGTCTCTTGATAGAAATTCCAAGAACGCAGTAGTGATTGAGTCCATAGTGTTAGAAGTCTGGATGTTCCAGATGGTCTTCAGAATATGCCAGAATCCCACAGAAGTAGGCTCCAATATCAATGAAAAATACTGCAACTTAATATGCCATGGTTGGTTGATAACCATGGAGGCTGACCCTTTTCTAAAGAGAAATGGAGGAGGAGGAGATGGAAGGGGGATGGAAGGTTGCACTGTGAGATGTGAGAGGAGAGGAAGGAAGCTATACTTCAATTTGGATGTATAATAATAATAATAATAATAATAATAATAATAATAATAATAATAATAATAATACTGAACCTTAGAACAGAAAGAAAAGTAATCTGAAAAATGAGATGGGAGAAACAGCATAAAGTGAACTGATACTCATTATGAGAGTTCCAAAACGACAAAATAAAGAGGGTGGAGAAAATCATTTGAAGTTAAAAAAGAACACACACAAATACACACACACACATACACACACACACACTCTACTACTACTACTACTACTACTACTACTACTACTACTACTACTACTACTACTACTACAATATTTTTAAATGGTGTGAGAATTCAAGTCCCTTTCTAAATATTAACTGAACACAAGTGAAGCCAGTAGTGTAAAAAATTAGGAACTTAAAATGCACTCTAAAGAATATAGAAAAGCATAATCAGACATAGACTCAGCATTCACTCTGCTCATTTGCAAGGACAAGGAAGAATGAAATCAAATAAATAAGTCCTTCATAAATTGCAATGTGTAACACAAAAGTAGGAGACTGATGAAAAATAATGATGCAACAAATAATTTTGTGTATTTAACTTCTTGGCTCTGCCATTTTCTAGCTGTGTGCTTTTGGGATAATTTTTAATAGCTCTGAACCTCATGACTTCATCTATAAAAACAACAGATGAGTACCTATTTCCATAACTTGGTATAATGATTAAAGGGACAAAATATGTAAGAAATCTCATCGCATTTGTCACACAGAGCAATTTTATCACTGTGGATTTCACTTAACTCCAAGAGCCATGTGTGCATTCAGGGCTCCCATGGAATGAATGCCAACAGGTAATGTACTTTTTCTGAGACATTCTTCCTTTTGACTGGAATTACACATGGTCCTATTACCACCTCCTGACCACGAAGTCCCTCTTCCATATGTTCACCTCCTTCATTGGTAGAGGATACCCTCTCTTCCACACCACAGAAAACATCTTCCAAGTTCTCTGATTAATAGTCACTGAGTATAAACCACAGTTGCCATCCCAAATTCTGAAAGTGTATTGAAATGGAGTCAGTTGCCCATCTTTGGTCCAGTAACTATAACCAGGGAAACAAAGATGCAAAGAAGAAGCATAGCTAGTCTGTTATTCCTGTGGTACCTGACACTTTTCAGGTACTCAATAAATGAATTTTATAGTCATTACCTCCCCAAATGCCAGGACAAATAAATACCATAACACTCATCCAATAACCTTGCCTTCTCATATGTGTGAGATTTATCTCCCAAAGATAATTACAGAAAAGCCTAGGGAAATGGGTTGTGTGTCATGTTCTACGGTACATTACTGAATTCCAAGGAATTTATTCCTCATGATGAAAATTGGAAGACTGGGATTGTTCAAATAAATTGGATACCCAAATTCAACCCCAAACTACTTAAACTTGAAGACTTCCAATAAATGCAGTTATTGAACAAGAGGTGAATTTTCCTCACAAGGATCCTGGAAGGTACCAGCACTCAGTGAGGGGCTGTCAATAGGGCATGTCTTCTTGCTCTTTGTGGAAGGTTTTATTTGATAAACTTCTTATTTACAGGAGCACACTGTGGAGAAAAATCTTTATAGATGCTGTGGGGTTGCTTAAACAAGACCAGATAAACTCAGCAGGAATGGCATGTGATGAGAGTTTAATGTTTATTGCTCTCTCTTGGAATATAGAGAATATGTGGTCCTCGTGTCTCCTTTTCAGGGCCCACCACATACTCATCTCAAACAGCATTGTCAGAAACCAAGGCTTTTCAAGGCCAGTGTGGAGGCCATTTATCTAAGGGGCATATTTACAGACACACATGGTTCAGATAAACAGTGAATGCATTATATGAAGGGCATGATTTTATGGATTCCATCAGCTTTGATTCTGAATCTTGATGATACCATTTACAAGTTGCATGACGTCAGGTGAGTTAATCTTTTTATACTTTAGTTTAAGGAGAACAGAGGACTCCTCCATGGATAGGTGTTTGTGAGGATTGACTAAACTGAGGTACTGAGACATTAGAGAGAATCAAATCCAATGTAATAAAAAAACTAGCATGTTACATGGATAACCGAAGCAATAAATAAAAGACAATAAATGGGGATGAAAACTTTCTTGGACCAGCAATTAAATTCTACTTTTTAAAAATTCCACACACACACACACACACACACACATATATATATGTATATATATATATATATACATATATATATGTATATAATTTGTGCCTGGAACTCCATGAAAGGTGGAAGTAGGAAAATTATGATTTCAGTTTGTGTGTGTGTGTGTGTGTGTGTGTGTGTGTGTGTGTGTGTGTGTGTAATGTCTATATACCTGTGCGGCATATGCATAGGGTTTTAGAAGCAAGAAGAGAGAGATTCAGATCCCCTGGAACTTATGAGCCATCTACTGTAAGTGCTGGAAACCTCATTTCTGTTCTGAGCCAGAGTATAAAGTGCTCTTAACTGAAGTGTCATGCTCCAGACCCTCACATTCCATTTTTTAAAACTGTTGATGTGCCAGGGCAAGACAAGGTCATCCTCTTCCACTGAGACTAGGCAAGGCAGCTGAGATAGGGGAAAGAGTTCCAATGTAGTCAGAAAGTCCCTGTACCTGGTTTAGGAGTCCCAGCTGCACAGCTGCTACATATGTGCAGAGGACCCAGATTTCTTGACTCCATAGGTTTCTTTGTGGTGCCCTTGACCTCTCTAGTTTCCCTTTTCTGGGGAGAAAGAGAGAAGTACTGCAGGGGAGGATGGGAAAGGAGAGGGAGGGACTGGGAGGAGAAGCTGTGGTTGGGATAAAAAGTAAAAACAACAACAAAAAAAGACTTAATAAAAAAAAGTTTCTACTCATCCACAATAGTGTTTAGGTTTGGTAACTATATATGGGATGAATCCCCAGGTGGGAGGATTGAAGGGGTTGGCAACCCCATCCAACCAGACCCCCCAGAACTCCTAGGGACTAAGCCATCAACAAAGGAGTACACATGGCTCCAGCTGCATATGTAGCAGAGGATGGATTCGTCATGCACCAATGGAAGGAGAGATCCTTGGTCCTAGGAAGGCTGAATAGATGCCCCAGTGTAGGGGAATCGAGGGCGGGGCGGTGGAGGTGAGTGGGTGGGTGGAGGAGCATACTCATAAAAGCAGGGGGCGGGAGGATGTGATAGGGTGTTTCTGGGAGGAAGGGAAACTGGGAAAGGGGATAACATTTAAAATGTGAATAAAGAAAATAGCCAATTTAAAAAAAAAGTTTCTAAGATCAGTCTCATTTAGGATTTATGCCCCTGCACCACCGCATTAGGTGAGCCATGTTCCTCTTTCCCAGTGTCCCCTCCTCTGTGCTGATAATGTGTTCTCCCCTTTGTCTCCATCACAGTGATTCCTTGTTAGAGGAGCTTCGAAAACTTTTCGGTGGCCTTTGGATGACACTGGCAGCTAGTAGGTGGGAGCCTGAAGGCGGTGGCCAAGATCATGCGCATCTCTTCTCCTTTATAGGAATGAAATGTCCCAATCTCCTGAGCCCAGAACCCACTCTTTTTGTTTGGGTTTTGCTTCACTTTTCGAGATCAGATCTCACAGAGATCCTGTCTTTCCTCCAAATCTGCCTTGAGTGGAGAATGAGTTTCGCGAACAGAAGGTCTGAGGAAGAACCGTTATCTTCCAACCAAGCCCCTTCTGGGCTGGTGCACTCATCAAACGTCACTGACTGTGGAGTTATCTCGGGCCATCTATAGAGTTCTTAATAGTCATTTATTGTCTTCCTCTGTACCTAATCTAATAGCTTTGTGACCCTTAGGTCACCTTTTGGAATGTACAAACAGGCTACTAGCTTCCACCAACCCAGAAGCTAAGTGTCATCAGCTGGCATCTGAAGCCTATAACAGGGCGTTTCTGTTTGGCTGTGACCTACTCTCTCTGAGGTTGCTATCAGTGTATGTGAAATGTGTCTTGATCTATGACATTTTGGTTTCATGGAAACTTCCTCAAACTGTTACTGTATTGGAACATGGAATTTGGCATCGTCTAATCCCTGTTTCTGAACCATGGCCATTCATATTTGGCTTCAGAATAAAAGAACCGCTAACTCATTTGAACCAAGCACTGTATTTTTGTGTAAACACTTAGAACTCGGGTCTTTTTTTCTTTTGCCTTCCCAATGCTGGAGTTCAAGGCACACAACATCACATCTGCTTTTATGTGTGCTGGGCATGGAATGCAGAACCTCATGCTTTTGTTTGGCAAGCACTCTGCCAGCTAAGACATCATCCCTATATCTTCTCTCCATCTTACACAAACCCACAGCTCTTTTCATGTTTTATACAAACTGAATTTCCAGGAGCAGAAAAAGAAATAAAAAACAGAATTTGGGGAAGTGAGTGTTTTACTTTCTTGAACTTCACTAGAAATGCTTCATTGTTTCAGAAAAATCACAGGAGTGAATGAATGAATGAATGAATGAATGAATGAACAAATGAATGTGATGCCACTTGGGCATTTGAGTGAACAACAGGACCCAGCAGGAATACTGTGCATTCAAAGTGATTCTCCTTGGAGGTATGAGGACCTAACAACTTTATTATGTTTAATTATGCATTTGCATTTTAGATACATATTAATTAATTGCAAATCACTTACCTGTTATACTGTTGCCATCCAGATAAGGTATCGTGTTGATTTTCCTGAATATGGATAAGTAGATTACATTACCTACAGAGCCTATTTGAGACTGGTGGAAATGGTATTACAAGACATTTTCAATGAGAAGTAGGGTGGTAAAATCCCTGGGGTTAGAAAACAGCATAGATATTGGCTTTAGTAGTAAACTGTGGAGGGAGCTTCAATTCCATACTCTCAATGCAAAAGTCTGAAAAAAAAAGCATGAAAGTAAAGGGGGATCAGTTTCAAGGTTATTGTGGCTGTTATTAGAAAGAGTTTCAAATGCAAGAAAATTCAGATAAGAGCCTCCCCCCTCCCAGGTGGCCATGGGTCATTAGGGGTAAGATCCCTCACTTTCTCCTGCTTTTGTATTGAGCCTTTCCCATAACATCAATGAATGAGTTATTAAAATAACTCTTCCTCAGAATGAAATTTTATATAGTTATCACCATCTAAAATAACCACTGTAATTAAAGGAAACCACATATTTAATTAAAGAAATCTGCTTATTCATGGGGAATGGAGCAAGATTGTAATGCCTATGCTTAACCCAGAAGTGCCAGGTAATGATTTTGTAGACGACCATTTGAAATTGGAATTTAAATGCGAACCAACCTCTGGGAAGGGCACCAACATATTGATTTAAAGAAAAGCTTCAGTTCTCTTTCAAGGACTAGCCTATTGCAGTGTGATTCTAACAAGTGGATGATGGGAGAGGATTTTTATTGAGTCTGAAGTAGTCTGGATGAAGAGCCAGATTGACTTGTTTGCTACGATGGTCATACCTTTGGCTGGTGTGCCCCATGTATAGATGGATTTGCTGGTTTGAGTGGCAGCTCCTTTCTATCAGCCCCCCACGACATCATGACATAGACAAAAGCAACTGACGGATGATGCGTAGATTGCTTCAGACAAAGCTGAACCTCTATTCCATGCTGATTCCCCAGATCACTACATATAGACTCTAACTTATCGTCTGGAGTAGGACCGAAGGATTTTCATCTCTATAAACACTGCAAAAATTCACCAAGCCCATTAAACTTAAGGAATTAATGGGTGTGGGAAGACCTGTAACTTTATTTTTTTTTCCAAAGCCTACTTCTAATGATGGTTCATAAATGTTTTAACCTCCCTTCTAGCCCACCACCTACCAGAGGGAGTAGAAAAGAAAGGATGCAGAGGAAGTGGGCCTGTTTAGAAATGGTTCTTTGGACCAAATCTCATCTCTGTTGTCAGGAAATCAGTAGTTCAGTTCACAGCTCCATCAACTCCCAAACACTTCACAAATTATACCAGCAGTCCAGTAGTGTTGGGATAGCCGCAGCAGTGGCACAACTAGAAGGAATAGCCAGGCCTCAGCTGATTCAGCATGAGTCAGCAGGGGGGAATCAGGGACAATAAGAACACCAGGAAAAGTTATCAATTGTGCCTCTCTCACACCTGGTTACCTGCCTGTCCCACCACCTCTTGTTGAGTGCCCGCTGGTGCCTTTGCACTTGGTTTATCATGAATTCACCCACTTATATGGCATTCACTGTGTCTCTGCCTATCAGCAGCCTGTTAGGCACTTCGAGGCTGACCTTTTCCAAGATACTATAACTCACTGGAGGGAAAGTGCAGGGTGAAAGTAGATATGAGGGAGCCTCTAAAAGAGTCAGAGCCCAGAATCAGTGGCATCAGAAATAATGCGACAGTCAGCAGACCCTGAGGCTGAATTCTGTCCTTCACAGTGTCAAGCAAGCTACACCAGTGCCGAGGTACCCTGGTAGACTGCCTGATCCCGTGGATTTTTTAAGGGTTAGCTTAACCACTAAGTGCCAAACTCTATATTTGGGGAATTCTGAAATGTTTGGACTGCTGCACACGTGGCTGCCTCTTAAGGGACTATTCCTCTCATTAGTCAAGCTGCCTAGAGACAAAGCAAAAATCTTATTTCCCTATTTACACAGGAATTTTGCTGGAGCACTCCGAAGTAGAAATCAGTAAGGTACAAATTCTTTTTCCTCAAGGGGATTTATTTAGTGAAGTACTGAAAGACTTCATTATTAGAAGTGGCCTTACCTTTAAGCCAGCCCCATGTCATAGACCCCATGAAGAACAGAATAAATAGGTTTCCCTTGATATCTTGAAGTTCAATTATTTATTTAAGGTGGAATCAATATTTCATGTTAATATCGAATAAAGAAAAATGTCTTCATAAAATACCTTCCTGCAGGGACGCCCTCAGCCTTTCTCAAATCACTCTTTTTGGTGTGTATTATTTTTATTCTGCCTGGGACAGCATGTGGCGGTGGTGCTTAAATTTAAGTAATATGCTATGAGCCACCATGCTGCATACAAGAAACATTTCATGAGTCAGCAATGGAAATATTTGGGCAATATTCTGTCCATAAGCCTCAACTGTATGGTCCATGCATCCTTTAAATTATTAAGAATTAATTTCCCAAGATGAAAAGATAACCCACTCACTCAAATACTTGTCTTGTACCCTATTTAGCATTTGCTCTCCACTTTACATAGCATAAAAAAAATTCTCCTGGAAATGCAGTCTCAGTAGAGTACTTGTATTTATCAAGTTGGTCTCTAGGCATGTCTGTGAGAGACTGTTCATTGTAAGACATTGTTAATTGATGTAGGAATACCAGGACCACTGTGGGCAGCACTAGTCCTTGGGAAGGCGGTCATGAGCTGTATAAGGAGTCTGGTTGAGCCTAAGTCTGAGCCTGAGAGTGGGCCAGCATGCAGCACCTCCAAAGATTCCTGCCTTCAGGTTATTGCCTTGAGTTCTTTCTCTGACTTTCCTCAATAATGTTTTGAGACCCTACAAATCATTTCCTTCCTTTATTGCTACTAACTAGGGTGTTTCATCACAGCAATAGAAAGAAAAGTCAAATGCCTCGTAAGTATGAGGACATGAGGTGTATCACCAGAAATGAAGGCCAGGGCGACACATACTTGTAATCCCAGCACTGGAAAGGCAGAGACAAGTGACTATCTGGGGCTTACTGGCTAGCCAGCCAAACCTACTTGGTGAGTTCCCCTTCAGTGAGGAACCATACCCTAAAATCTATGGATGGCACCCAAGGACTTGGCACCCAAGATTGTCCTCACACTGCTACCTGCATATTTATGTACACCCAGGAACACAAATGTATACCCAGAACACACATGTAAACACACATACATGCCACAGGAGAATTTCCTGAATTATTGAAAATTTTCATAGAAATCTCCAATTATTCTAGAAAACAGTTAAAGCCAGTAAAAATTGACATGAGCTTCCACCTGCCCATAGTCAGTTCAGTAGTTTTTGTTTGTCTCTCCCTCTTTCACATTTTAAACCACTGCTGGCGCCAGCCTGTCTGGGAGAGACCCATGTCTTGGGTTGGCCTCTGCAATAGTAGTTTATTGGAATGAATTCTCCCTACACCCTGCTATTTCTCAGCCAACCTGTATAGCACTCAAGAGACTATCCCAAAGCAATAGACATAAACGAATAAAACCCAGTGTGAACACAGGACCACCTGGTAAGAAAAATGCAGCCGAAAAGAAAGAGACTGGAGGCATTGCCACACGATTTCTTCCCCTGTGTTTGATGGTGATCCCAAGGGGCAAATGTCCTCTCAGATAGTACCAGCTTTGCAAGCTTTCAAGTCTCAGAAAAACATGACCTTTGGAGTAGGATGTCGGTGCTAGGAGCTGTCTGTCACAGTTAGTGCTGAAATCAAATGCAAGCCCGGGGTGTGGCATAGATAGAAACAATGTTTGCTCATGTTAAAATGATTTACAGTAGTTTACAAACATACATTCATCAGCTTGCAATTATATGCACAATATATAATATATTAATATATGATGAGTTTAAAATGAGAGATTACTAACAAGAACCTTATTATAAGAAAAAAGGTCATTTAATTCCGCATGCTTCTAGCTTGTAGAACTTAAATAAAGTCGCTGAACTTTGAACAACTGGCAGGAAGAACAGAGAATAAGCAGGTGTTAACTTTAATAACTGATTGGGAAAGTGAGCCAGTTGTTTAGTAAAAGCATACCTCCTTCAGGCACTGATATCAGAAATTTCTTCTGTCTACAGAAAGAATAAAGGCATGAAATGAATTATGTCCTTGTCAAAATCTTTAATGTAAAATTGGATACTACTTTCACTATGCTTCTCCTTATGTTTGAATATGAGTAAATGGATTCCCCCAATGTGATTAATAAAGGGCCAGCAAGGCAGAAAACAAGGAAGATAATTCAATCAGATATGGTTGAGATTGGTTCTTCTCATTTAAAAAAAAAAAAATGGATGTTTTTAGAGACCAGTGGAATGGACTGGTTACTTTTGGACTGAGAATTGCTATATCTGTTTTTTTTTTCCTTTTTTCTCCTTTCTCAGCTGTCCTTCCATGATCATTTTCTTTTGTCCCCAGACAGCAGAAAGGGCATACAAATACACCAAGGGTTGAGATACAGTTGAGCTATAAAAATAACGAAGAGGCTATTCATTAACACTCATGCAGTGGTTTTATGTGTATTGCCTTTGCTGTGCTATGTATTAACTGTGTAACTTTAGCCTTTCTATGGTAAAGGAGCAAGAAATGTAACGTGAAGGATGACTTGGACCCATGGGGGCAGAATGCAGTGCCACTATACAAATCCAAAGGTTAGAGAAAGCATAGATCTAGAAGTGAGAAGGATAAATTTCAAGTGAGAAGGAAAATGCCAGGGTGCTGTTCTTGTGAAACTTCTACAAGTAGGGGCCTGTCAGGCTTTTTGGATACAGAAATGATCACCACTCGTTTCTGAAGGATGCATTAAGACTGACAATTCATAAGATGATTCAGGAAAATGGACTGGGTTGGGAAAGGAGTGGAATGAAGGTGGGACCTAAGGTAAGTGACATCTGTGTCTGAAACAGAGAGCAAGTCAGAGTTCAGGGAGAATTGGGAGTGCAGGGCAATGAGGGAGAAGGGAATAAAGACCTTCAAGAAAGGAAGAACTGTGAAAATGTTGGTGAAGCCTTTTTAAAAGAGTGAGACAATCTGATGGACGAGAACTACCCTTTCTGGAGTTCAGGACATGACTCAGCACTTGTTAGAGATAAATGAAGTCCTGAGTGTAAAATTCCAGAGCCACATAAAGCTAGATGAGATAGCATGTGTTAATAATCCCAGTGATCCTGTGGAAAGATAGAAGATAGAGACAGGAGAATTCCCAGAACTTCACCGTCTAACTAGCATTCTTTATGCAGCAACAGCATCAAAGAGGAGGATCCATCCCAAAAGAGCTGGAAGATGTGGACTGACCTCAGTATGTGTGCTGTGCCATGAACACACACACACACACACACACACACACACAAACCCTGCACACACATGCAAACATGCATGTGCATACATACATATCATTTAGACAAAGTAAATAAGTAAAAAGTTTAAAGAACTCATTTCTTTTTTCATTGAGTATTTCATTTTGTATACATTCATGCATATGTGCTTGAATCCAAGCCACTCCTCCTCTCCCCTCTAATTTCTTCCTTATCCCCACACATTTTCTTAACAGCTCATGCACTCTCTTTTTGTTTAATACCCACTGAGTCCATTTAGTATGGCCTGTATAAGTATCAGTGTAGGACCATCTACTAGAGCACATTTTAGAATTCACATATCTAGAGAAAAGTAATTCTTCCTCTTCCAGTATACATTAACCACCAATAGCTCCTTGGAACCTTATAAGACCCTCCCCCATCCACACTGGGATTGGTTGGCCTGATCTTGTGCGAACCTGGTGCACACAATCTCAACTATAAATCCGCATGTGCTGCTGTGCTGTCATGCATACTGAATGCCATCTTTCTTCAGACATCCACTCCCTGTGGCTCTTACAATCTTTCTGCTTCCTCTTCTACTCTGTGCCACTGCAGGGGGGTATATGATAGATGTTCCATTTAGAGTTGAAAACTCAACAGTCTCTTATTATCAGCATGTTGGTCAGTTGTAGGTCTCTCTATTAATTGATGTCTACTGCAAAAAGAAGCCTCTCTGATAAAGGCTGAAAGATGCACAAGTCTGAGTCTGAAGCTTCCTCTGGTGCCATTGCAAGATCACAGCTCACATTTCTTAAAATGATACCAGTAATGTACCTTCGTATTAAATTTTGTCCTCTATTTCACTCTTTCTGTTCCCATCCCTCCTTCTAGATCATCTCCTGCATAAACAATCCTAGTGCATGGCTCTGCTTTCAATGGAAGTAAAACCAAACTGGAAAGAGAGAAAAGAGGGAGGGGGACGAAGGAAAAGAGGGAGAGAAGGGAAATGAAAAAATGAAGAAAGGAAGGGAGTAGTTATCTGATATTATTAACTGACAGAAGTAGCTCACAAGAAAGAATTCTTCCTGCCTATGTTCTTGAGCCCCTGCCTTTGATACCCATGCCTCTCACACACCACTCTCCCCTCAGATAATAATTTCTAGACCTTTGGGCAAATAGCAGCTAAAATTTGATATTTGACCAAACACGGTACTGAGATGCCATGGATATCCCAAATCCACTTTTAATATTTCTGGCATCAGATGAAGGTGAGCCCTTTGCAGACAATCCCTCCTTTGATGCTTGTGGTAAATGGGAGAATAGAGCCCTAAAGGTATGACAGGAGTAGCAAGGTATCAAGGGACTGCTCCCATCAAGAGCGAGCAGCATAGTGAGGACGCCTGGAGCAGGTCACAGGAAAGGTCCAGGGGCCACAAGGATGTTCAGCCATATGCAAGGTGATCAGAGAACAATACTTAGAGTTTTGTGGAGCTCTCTAGCCTCCCACACAGCATATGCCACCTCTCATGTGCTTGGGTGGAGCTTCTTTACCTTATGTAGCAAGCATCCGCCAAACAGCCACAGAGTTAATTGAGGTTTTTGTGTGTTGCTCTGTCTACACAGCTCAGCTTGCACAACTACAGTCGCACAGGTGCTGGCGGTGGTAGGTGCTGCTTGTTGGTCAGTCTTTGCTTCTCCTTAATGCTTGTCCCCACTGACACTGCAACCATCCTTCACTGATATCAGAGCCCACAGCTGCTGAAGTCTTTCCTGCCGTTCTCTGGACTCCGTGGCTCAGAGGAGACCTATGAATTCTGCAACTTCACACGTTCTAAGGTGTCTGGGGAGGGAGGGGCTTTATCTCACTTCTTACGGAGTTTCCCTTTCTCTACCTGTAGTGAGAGGTTACTTTGAAAACACAGAAATATTATGGGAATATGTCTTTGTTTTAATCCCAGGTGTAGGCATATGGGGCTGCTACAGATCATCCACGGCAGCTGATTATAATTTGACTCACACTCTAGCTGGGGTGTGATTCTGCCACTGGCAGATGGTTTCTGTGTGTAATGTTTGGAGTTCTGAGGACTTTTCAGAGGTGGTGTTATTGTTGTCAACAGTGATGGTGGTAGTGGTAGAAGTGCTGGGTGGATTGTTATTTGTTGGTTGCTGTTGGTTGTGATTTGTTAAGTAGTCATGCTCAAAGAAGAAACAACACAAAGAAATTAGATCAAACGTGCCCCAAGGAACTCAACACTCGAATGGGCAAGTAGTCAAATGATTACTTTCTTTCTCCTCTATTCTTCTTTCTCTCCTATCTAGTGTTAGGGGATTGAAAGGGTGACATAAAAGAGGTAGAGAAAGGTGGAAGAAAAGAAGAACCAACCCATAAGGTCGCCAAAGTCTGGCCACATCTACCAATAGAGATTTTATTAGTCCAGGGAAGAAAAGGCCTTGGAGAAATTGAAGCTAAATATCTCCTCCTAGGTCTACAACCCATAATTACATCCTTCCCACTTTGAAGATGTCTTTTTATATAAAGGGAGGCAATGCTGAAACTTCCTTTGTTTTCTTGTGTTGTCTCCTTAAGTTCAGACAACCGCATCCATGCCCCTCTTTGAATGATGTTATTTATTGCCTGTTATTCTCAATATTGAAGCTTTATATAAAATTCTGACATGAAGATAATGCCTTCTTTAAAACCTGTTAGCAGAAAATTTATATTCACAAACACATAAAGTGTAACATGTCCTAAATGAAATGTTACTCTTCGGATAAAAGTTGAAAAATAATTTAACTTAAAAATCAGATTACATTCTGTCAAATATATCCCAAGAGCTTTCCATAAACTGAAACAGTCCAGCAAAATATACATTTGAGGCACGTAACACCTACTGGAAGACAAGCCCAATATGGGTCCAAATTCACAAAAATAGTTTACCTTTGGAAAAAAAAGATTTGTTTTAAGCGTGTGTGTGTGTGTGTGTGTGTGTGTGTCCATCAAGATTCCAATGCAGATGGGCACACTGCCTCCCAAAGGCTAGAAAAACACATTTAGGAACCCATAGAGCCCAGATTAGAGTGATAGATGCCCTGGAACTATAGTTACAAGCATGTAACTCCTCATATGGGTGCTTGGGACCAAACTTGAGTCCTTTGCAAAAGTAACAAGGATTCTTTTATTTTTTTCCCCTTTTATTAGAAATAGGTGTTTTTCTCACACACTTTACCCTGATATCAGGTTCCACTACCTCTCCTCTTCGCCGTGTCTCCCAAGCTCCCTCCCATCCAGATCCGTTTTCAGAAAAGAACTGGCTTCTAAGAGATAACAGCAAAACGTGACAAAGTTAAATATGAGATAAAACAAAAGCTATCACTTCAAAGTTGGAGAAGGCAAACTAACAGATAGCTAAAGAGGAAGCACAACGGTCGGGGACTCACTCCGTTACACACTCAGGAGTCCCATACCGAGACTAAGCTAGGAGGTGTAATAGTACGCAGAGGACCTGGGGAAGAGCTTCTGCCTGCTTCAGACGCTGGGAGTTCATGAGTCCTGCCTAGTTGATTCAGAGGGGCTTGTTCTCCTGGTGTCCTCCATCTCCTGTGGCTTTTATACTCTTTCTTTGGTGTTCCCTGACCCCTGAGGGGAGGAATTTGATAGAAGCATGTCATTTAGAGCTGTGTTTCCCAAAGTCTCTCTTTGTGTGTCATGTCTGGCACACATGTGGGTCTCTGCGTTTGTTCACATTTGCTACAGGAGGATGTTTCTCTGGTGGTAGCTAAACAAGGCATTGATCTATAAATAGAGTAGAATATCATCAGGAGTCATTTTATTTATTCCTTTTTTTTTTAGACCAATAGTATTTTGTTTTACACTAAGTCTCTAAGCTATCTATTTTCTATCTAGTTTTTGGTTACTCAAGCAGTGTTGGCTGTGGGTTTCAACTCATGGAGTGGGTCTTAAGTCAAATTAGACATTGGTTGTTCGCTCCCACCACTGTGCCACCATTGTCCTAGCATTTTTTTTGCAGACAGAACAGATTGTAGATCAAAGACTGGGTTGGGGTTTACAGTTTCCTCTCTTGGTAACCTTCAGAGTACCTTCCTGTCCCTAAGGTAGTAGAATATAGGGACAAAGGTTCTTTGTAGGCACCAGCTCAACCTCTCCATGTTCATTTCATTGTGTGGGTATTGTCATTAGCAATGAGCCCTGAGTATCAGTTTGTGAAGAGTAATCTATTGTCTAGGCAACAGCCTGGGTTGTGTGGGAACTTCCATGGAATGCCTTTGGTAGACAATTCAATTGGATATAAGCCAATCCTGGCACTGGAAGCTTCATTTGGTGACAAGAAATTGCCATTTGGCACTCTGTCTTCTTCATTATTTGGAGAATACATTATAATTACTATATATATATATATATATATATATATATATATTTTCACTAGTTTACCATATCACTCCTCAAAGGCTCCTCAATTGTAGCCACATTTCCCAACATTCACTCTCTCAACCCCATCTCCCCTCTGCCTCCCCATCTGAACCTCACATTACCATCTCCCCTAACCCCAGTCCACCCATAAAATCGATTCTGTTTCCTCCTCCCAGGGAGCCCCATGTGTCCTCCTCCGTCCCTTTCTCTATAACTAATCTCTCTGGGTCTACAGATTGTCGCTGTGACAAACACTCTTAACTACTATGCCAAGTGACTCTCAAACTTTCAAATGCTGTCATCCTTTAATATAGTTCCTCATGCTGTGGTGACCCCAACCATAAAAGTATATTCATTTCTACTTCTTAACTTTAATTTTGCTACTGTTATGAATCATAACATAAATATTTTTAGAGACAGAGGTTTGCCCAAGGAGTTGTGACCCACACATTGAAAGCCACTGCACTGAGCCATATGTCTAGTCCTTTGCCTTCGTTGCCTTTCCTTCCCCATTAGACAGACACTAATAGACACCAAGGTTCATCCATTCATGCTTGATTCAAAGACTAACTGTTTTGGTTTTGGTTTTGGTTTTGGTTTTGGTTTTTTGAGACAGGGTTTCTCTGTGTAGCCCTGGCTGTCCTGGAACTCACTCTGTAGACCAGGCTGACCTTGAACTCAGAAATCTGCCTGCCTCTGCATCACAAGTGCTGGGATTAAAGGCATGCGCCACCACTGCTCGGCTTCAAGGACTAACTGGATAACCCACTTGCCTGTATTTCCATTGTGGATGGCTTTCCACCACTCTATCACTTACTCTCATTTCCCAAGCTCACTTTGTGGTACTTCTTACCACAAAATACCTTTACTGAGTATTTAATTCTCAACAGCATCTCAGTGTCAGCTCTAAAGTTAAAGTTCAGGAAAAGCAATGAATGAAAAAAACATCAGATTTACTAGTAGCCAGCAAACAGCTTTGTTTCTGAAATACCCTTGGTCAAAAAGAAGATAATAAATGACTAAAATCAACCAATCAATTACATGTCTCCACATATCCACTGTTCGTACGTGACTGTACTACCATGAAAGAGTCTCTCTGTTTGTCTCTCTGTCTCTCTTCTCTCTCTCTCTCTCTCTCTCTCTCTCTCTCTCTCTCTCTCTCTCTCTCTCTCTCTCTCTTTCTCTCTCTCTCAGTGTGTATATATGTGTGTACATGTGTGTGTATGAGCATGCATGTGTGTATGTGTTTATGTGTGTGTTCATGTGTGTGCAGGTACATGGTATATGTGCGTGTGTGGTCAAGTATGTATGGAGACCAGAAGTCAACATTAGGTATCACTATTCGAGTTTTATCCACTTTCATGTTTGTTTGTTTGTTTGTTGTTTGTTTTTGTTTTATATATTTTTGCAGTGTCTCTCATTGGCCTGGAACCTCATTGATAGGCTAACTGGGCAGCAAGCCTCAGACACATACGCCATCTCCCAAATGCAAGGATTACAACTCACATGCCACCTTGCCTGGGTTCTTGCCATGAGGTCTAGGAGTTGAACTCTGGTCCTCACATTTGCACAGCAAGTAGTTTAGCAACGGAGCCATCTTCCCAGCCCCATGGATACTTCCCTTGAGTCTCAATTTTAAAGTAGGTTGATTCTTACCAGATGTGACTTGCTATCTATTAGTGATTATGTACTCAAAGTGCGCTTGGACCTAACATAGGTCAGGGGAAAGTAGTTTGGTTCACAGCATAATTTTGTGGCTAGGATTTTAGCAGACATTGTGCAGTCACTCACAAGGACTAGGCAGGTGAGGAGGGGGGAATCCCTAGTTTGTTACAGTTTCTAATATAAAGCCATTTTCATCTTGTGAGTATTTTCGATATTTCATACTTGTGCTCAAGCCTAATCGGAAACGCAACGACAACTTTAATTTTTGGTTGTACTCAGCCCCAAGAACGAGTCAAGAGGGTAGCTACAAAACATGTTTTATTTATGCAGAGGACTAAAAATATTCTCCAGCAAGTGGAAGGTGGGGCTTAGCAGGAGGCAATGCATTTTTACAAGATGTGATTTACTCCCTATTCACTCCAACTTTACAGGTTACTCCCTATTCACTCCAACTTTACAGGTTCCTCATCGAAGAGGACAGGTTGTTTTCTGCCTTCTAGATGGTGAATATGGTTAATGTTCTGAGTGGCAGGCTCTTTAATGGGAGCAGGAGTTGCTTAGTAGCTTCTACTTTGGCACAGATTTGAATCTCTAAAAGATCACTCGGGGCCATAGGAATAATAGTGCCTGGGACCCATGTTGAATACCCACAATGGCTGCAGAAACGATACATTGCCATTTAGAGTGTGAAAAGTTCCCGTAGGCTCAGAGTTTAAATACTTAGTCCCAAAAAAGGGATGCTGGTTGGGAAGGTTGCGGAACTTTTGGGAGGTAGAGATGCTCCCAGGGAAGTGGGTTTCAAGAGGTGAGCTCTGGAACTTGATAGCCAGACCCCATTTCCTGTCCCTGGACTGCTTCATGAGCACAGATGCAGTTTGTCTGGCCAGTTGTCTGCTCTTACCACCATACCTTCCCTGCCAGAATGGAACGGTTCCCCCTCGAGCCATAAGCCAGTAGAAATCTTTCTTTCTGTAAATTCTCCTTGTCAGACATCTGATTACACCGACCAATGCTATGGGTAAAGAACCCTTCTCATTTCTGGAACCTTTCTTCATTTTTGAGCTGATAATTTCACTGGCCATGGGGTCCATTATTCACCTTGGTTTATTGACATCTTCTAAATCCAGGATGGTACAAAAGAAAGGTAGCAAAAGAGAAGAAGGTCTTTGGCCCTTATCAGCAGGTCATGAGGAACTAATTACGTTATTAGCAATACTCAGGTCAATTAAGCTGAGATTTAGCGTGAGTAGCACCAGGACACACAGAGCCACCAGAACTCTGGGGCCCCTGCTTTAGAGCATTTCTGTTTAGCAGAAACAGAATATGTGCCACACATCAATTTTAACCTTTCTGATAGTCAGATTTTTAAAACAAAAAAAGAAATGATTTTTAGCAAAACAGTCTATTTAATGCCAATATTATCATACTAATGGTAGACAATCTCAAAATGATTTACTGGGTAGTGTGCATTCTTCTGTAAGGACCAAAGATACTATACACGTGGGCTGGAGGACAGCCTACATTGAAGGGAAAGCTTGAAAACTGAAGCTCAACTCCCAAAACCCATACTTGGAATTCCAGGCCTGAAGAGAGAGAAGACAACTGAATTTCTGGAACTCAGTGGGCAGCTAGTCACTGTAGCCTTGGCAAGTTCCAAGCCCAAGGGACCATCTCAAAAAGAAGTGACCACCTCAATCCCTAGAGCGAATGAATGGGGATTCACGAAATCTAGGCATAATAGTGCATGCCTATAATCCTGGAACTGAAAAAGCAGTTTTAAAGTGATCCCTGGGGTTTTCTGGCAAGTGGCCTAGATAAATGAGCCCCAGGCTAATCAAGGCTCTTTCTAGAAAATCAAGATGGATGAGTCCTATTGACCTTTGGCTTATACACACACACACACACACACACACCACACACACCACACACACACACATATGTATATTGTGCTTGACACCAAGAATAAAGTACCATGTGCAACTGACATAGCCCTATCCTTAGCGATTTTTACAATTGAGTGTGTGCATCTATCTACTGAACCCTGTCTCAGTCCAGTCCACTACTGTGTGTTAGATGATTCCACACTTGCTAGAGCCAAGCTTGTCCTAGCCCACAATAACATAAATCTGCTGTTGGACAGAGCGACTTCAGTCTTCACACGGTTCTTCAGTGTGTGTCTGTGCACATATGACCATTATTGATAAGAGCACCATTCATAATGGTATAAGGTCTACTCTACTTCATATGAGCTATTCTTAGGTCTGGTGATTTCCCCCTTAATCATAGTTTCGCTTTCTGTGATTTCAGTCACATATTGTGAACAGCAACCTGAAAATATTAAATTCTAGACAATGCACAAACTTTGAATATACGCCATTCTGAACACTATTGCAAAATCTTGCACCGTCTCATTCTGTTTATAGTATAGGTTCATTTCCTGTCATCTTAGAGATAATAGGATTTAAGCTCCTTCTTACTGCCTAAAGTAGAAATCATCTTTGTCCAGAGTATCCATGCTGTATAAGCCACCCTCCCATTAATCATTTACTAGCTATCCCAGTTAACAAATAACTATAATGGCATCATGACTCTTGTACATGGGTTTGAAACTGCCCCGTATTTTAAATATCTGCTGAGTGGGCCTGCAACAATAAATAGAACTTGTATAGTTAAATCTGCAACAACTCTTGTTTCCAAATATGAACATATTCTGAAGTTCTAGGAGCTAAGAGTTAAATGTATGAATTTTGAGTAGATAAAACTCAGCCTAGAGGATACACACACATACAGTTTGCATAACATCTGTTTTAATAGCCTCTCTAGAAGATACAAAGTGCCAATTCATTTTGTCCCTATGCTCAAGAAGAGACTGCTGGAGATCAGAGAAGTTATGGGACTGAGGGACTCCAGTGTCAGGGCTCTGCGTTGGGCTATCTATCATTTCTTTTGCTCTGAGAGCAATATGTCTCTCTTCTCCATCACTTCTGCTATTTCAGCCACCGCTGAGCTGTCAAATTCCGAAAGGTTCTAACCTCTACTAGCCACGAGTCAGGTTCACAGCAGTCGCTGAGGTGTTTCTCAGCCTGTTCTGACAGAAAGCTGGCAGTGGTGTTGGCACCAGGATCAAAGCCTGGTCTATCATTTGGCACTGGGTTCAGACTATCCATTCTGCCTCCTTCAGCACCCAAGAGCTGTTGGCAGCTGTGGAAACATAGAATGAACCAGTTGAGGCTATCAGAACTGAAGTCCAATATATTTCCAAATAGAAGGACAAGCTGCTTTGTCAACCCAATCCCGCTGAAAGATTGTGAGTCTTAACATATATTTGTGTCTTCAAGAATCACTAACAGGCTCCAAATTTAGTTGAAAGAGGCAATATCCCAGCCTGGATATAGTGCAGCCTTTAAGATGGAGGATCAAAGTAATCTGTTGTCGGAACAAAATCATCATGTTTAAATGTGCCTGCACAGGAGAGGAAGGACATTGCCTTGAAGAATATGTGGAAGTAACTCTACAACAAGTACATATAAATGCATGATCATATGAGCATCATTCCCAGAGATGGGTTAAAGAAAGGCAGATGCTACAACAGCTCAGTTTGTAACCGAGATGCAGAAAAGGAAGGTTTTCTTTTAGAAGATTTTTTTTTAATGAAGCTAGCTCCTCCAAAGCTAGAGTGCAGACTTACCGAAAGAACGCTGAGGACCCAGCTGTGACACCTTGATCACACACTTCGTTGCCTTGAACTTCACGTTCCCCGGTTGTGAAATGAAGGTAGGAGTGAAAGATCCTGTGTCACTTCTTGTTTCTAATGTTTGCCTTAGAGGAGTGGGTTCATTAAACAAATCAGCACCATGCTCTCTAAATGAATGGTAGGTTCCAAAGAGGCCCCCATGCTGGTGGAAGACGCTAAGTCACAGGAAGCACTCTCAGATGGAGTCCTTTGTCACCATAGGAACAGGTAGACAGTGGACACAGGAAGATTATGGGTCATCACATGGTACCTACCTGCCTCAGGGCTCCTGAGGGTAGCTAAATCTGCAGGCTCCCAAGCCCCAGAGTCAGATATTAAGATGGTACAGACTACTGGGGCCTGAGATCAGCCTGAGAGAGAATGGGGATTCTAGGGAAGGCAAACATTGCCATAGACAATGTGGAAGACAGCAATGCCCTGTATGGAAGCTTCAAAATCAGTGATTCAAGGGACCAAAGCCCAGAAAAGCAGGGATAAATAATAAGTCAATAATTCATGTCAAAACTAGAGACTGGGGACATGGCTTAGTTAGTAACATGCCTGCCTTGCAAGTGTGAGAACCTAAGTTCCCACGTGTTTGCTGTTGTTGTATAGTCTTCTCTCATACAATACATGCACATGTACTTGTTTCCTCTCCTTTCGCTCCTCCCAGTCTTCCCCCTCTCACTTTCCCCAAATCTGCTACCCTCCAGTTCCCTCCAGAAAAGACCAGGCCTCCCAGGGATATCAAGTGAACATGACATAACAAGATACAATAGGAATAGGCACCAACCCTCTTATCAAGACTGAGGGAGGCAATCCAGTAGGAGAAATTAGGGCTCCTAAATGTAGGCAAAGAGTCAAGAGATAACCCTACTCCCACTTTGAGAAGTCCCACAAAAAAAAAAATCCTAAGCTAACCAACCACAACATACATGCAGAGGACCTAGCACAGACGTGTGGGGCGGTGGTCTGCTCAGGCAATTTAAGCTCAGTCAAGTAGTTGGCTTTGAGCCCTGGAGTCTTCGTGAGCAGTTTTCTGCTTACAGGGGGGCGGAAGGAGCTTGGCCATAACTCCTTAGTCTTTGGTCCCTGTTTCAGTCACAACCCCTCACAGCTGCCCCCACAGGAGATGTGTGCTCTATCAGGCAGACAATGCTCCAAGCTCCCAGCATTCTAGCTGGACCCTACACCCAGTCATCTGACCACAAGCTAGTCTTTTCTCTTGTTTTTTGTCTTTGCTTTCCTTCTCTTGCTCTCTCTCCTCTCTTGCTCTTTGTTCCTCTTTTGCTTTCTTCCTTTCCTTTCTCTCTCTCCTCTTCTCCTCTCCTTCCTCTCTTTTCCTTCTCTCTACTTGACTGGCCTATTTTCTCTTTCCTACAATAAAATATTTCATTTATACATTGTCTCCTTTTAAACTAATACGCTGTGCAGCCACAAGTCAACACCAAGGGGAGAGAGAGAGAGAGAGAGAGAGAGAGAGAGAGCTCTTGGCCAGCAGCCATGAGCCTCGCATTTGGTACAACACAGACCCATGCAGGTTCCATGATTGTTGCTTCAGTCTCTGTGAGCCCCTATGAGCCCTGCTTAGTTGATTCTGCAGGCCATGTCCTCCTGGTGTACTTGACCCTTCTGACTCCCACAGGAACCCCTGGGGTTCCAGGAGCTCCACCTAATGTTTGGCTTTGGGTCTCTGCATCTGCTCCCATCAGATTCTGGAGAAAGCCTCTTTGATGACAGTTAAGCACTGATCTATGAGTATGGCAGAATATCATTAGGAATCATTTTGTTGATTTTTGTTTGTTTGCTAGTCAAGCTTGGTTCTACCATAGGTCTCTGGGCCATCTAGCTTCCAGTCCTGACCTTCCAGGCATTGTCAGACATGAGCTCCCTCTTGTGGCATGGACCTCAAGTTAATGAGGTCGGCTGGCCACTTCAACAAGCTCTGGGCCATCATTGCCCTAGCATATCTTACAGGCATGACAGGTTGCATATGGAAGGTTTTGTGACTGAGTTAGTGTCCCAGTCTTACCACTGGAAGCTTTATCTTGTTATAGAAGATGGTCAGTTCAGGCTCCATGTCCTCCATTACTAAACGTCCACCTAGGGTCACCCTCATAGATTGCAGGTTTCTACTGCACTAGTTTCCCCCATCTTTCCCCAAATGTCATCCAGGTCCAGTAATCTCTCCTTGTACCGTGTCCCTCCATCCTTCTCTCCTCCACTTGATCCCTCTTCTTTCCATCCCTATCTGCTCCAAGTTTTCCATGTTAAAAAAAAAAAAAAAAAAGTTTGCTGTGCTCCACACTCACAATGTCACAATGTCAGCAACTAATGAGGCAGAGACAGGCAGATCTCTAGGACCCACTAGTCAGACAGTGTAGTCCACTTCTCAAGTGCCAGGCCAACGAGACACCCTGTCTTCAAAAACAAGGTGGTTAACATCTGAGGAATGATGGCGAAGGATGTCCTCCGACTCCCACTCACTCACTGATTACACACACACACACACACACACACACACATCTGTAGTAAACATAAGTTGACCTAGAAAAACATGTTTTATTTGCTTTGCAGACTGTTTGTAAAATATATATATATATTTGTTAGCCAGGTGTGGTGGCACATACATTCAATCTTAGCACTAGGGAGGCAGGCTTAGTTTCCTAAATAATAACCTATAGGCCAGAGGCAACAGCCATCAAATCCTGCAGGAAAGATATTGGAAACGAATTGAATGGCTTAATTACATAAAAAGTGATAGACGCCTGCTGTGGAGTATTATGTATCTATCAAAAATAATCAGACCAGGGGCTCCCAATCAAAGGCAATTTTCACACTTTTGGACCCTTAGGAATATCTGGAGACAATTTTTAGGTTACCCTTTGGGTGAGAGAAATAAAGGTTGGGTGCTTCTGTCTAAAGGGTAGAGAATAGTGAATCCTTTTTTGTTGGGAACCATGAGAGTCCTGAGATAAACATCCTGCCCCAGCTAATTGAGAACCCTGAGATTAACATCCTGCCTGACAATCACAAGGATGAGAACCCTGAGATTAACATCCTGCCTGACAATCACAAGAATCCCGCTTGGCCCTGGGAAAAGAACATTCACGGAAATCCACTCCCTCCCCACTTGTCATCCACCCCCTCCCCACCTGTCACCCCGGAGCTCAACCCAGGAAGATTTTGTAACCTTACATCTCCCTCCTTCCTCTCCCCCTCCCCTTGTAAACTTCCTTCTCCCTCCTTCCTCTCCCCCTCCCTC
>NW_022196891.1:25530629-25548396 GCF_008632895.1 Mastomys coucha | reverse complement strand
GTTTTTTGGAGGGGAAACTGGGAATGGAGAAATTCGCATATAAATAAAGAAAAAAAAAATATGCTCTCCTCAACCAAGTAAACTGCTCTTGACAAGCAATGCTTCCTCGAGTCCTGTCGTCTCTCTCGCCTATTCTTTATTCACAGGTTGTGACCCTCCTCGTTCCCCCGAATAACATGACCTGCAGGCCAGGTCACTTTTTAAAGATTTTTTTAATCTGTGTATACAAGTGTGTGTGCATGTTCGTATTTGGTACATATGTGCCACAGTGTGCAGATACTTGATCCTTACCTTTTACCTTGTTTGAGGCAGGCTTTCTTATTGTTCACTGCTGTGGACACCAGGCTAGCTGGCCCATCAGCTTCTAGACAGCCCCCTGTCTTGATCTCCTTGTATTGCTGCAGGATCACAGAAATTGTAGATATTTGTTTCTACATGAAGCCTTATGTGGGTTCTGAGCAGCTAAATTCAGGCCCTCCTGCAAGCACTGTACCTACTGAGCCATGTTCCTAAACTAAGAATAACAGTTCTAACCTCCTACAGAGCATATCACCTCACAACAAAGATAGTTTTTTCAGTCCAAAGACCCAACACTGCCAAGGTTGAGAGACCACAAGTTAAATCCAGACTGTTCCACAGAGAGGTTTCCAGAATGTTAAGATAGAAAAACATAGTGTAGAGAGGTGTGTATCATTTATAACAACAAACAAAAATGAGCCCAGGAACTTGAGGAAAAAGCATGGTGGTAAGATTTGCGTGAAATTAGGTATTTCGAGATCGATATGCATACAAAATTTTGTGAAAGAGCAGGTCACCAAATGTTAGTGGGAGTAATCTCAGGGTGTTATTTTTCCAGATAATTTCCACTTTCCGCTTTATATAGCTTGGCATTGTGCAAATACTTTTAAATGATTATGACTATTTACATAATCAGAAAACCACAGTAACAATGTTTTTCATTTTGAGAAATTCAATCGATAGAGCTAGAGAGACGGCTTAGTTGGTACAGTGTCTGCCACATGGACATGCACATATTCACATGAACACACACACACACATGTATCAATAGGTAATTGACAACTCACATCACTTTCAACATTACCCATGTACAAGGATGCTCACAGCTGACTGACATCTCTCATTTCTTTCTTCCCCTGCCCAAACATAAAAGGGTCTTCTTTGCCAAGACAGAGAGGACACACATTTCTCAGCCAGAATACCTAGTCACCAGATACCAAGTCAGCTCTTGACAATAGACTGGTGGGTTGGTAATAAAACAAGAGCTTCCAAGATGATTGCATTTCTCTGTTTGAGGGGGAGTTAGTTGCTGCCCGGTGAGACAGAAGAACAAAGGTGCATGGCCCTATCCATCACAAGCTTGGATATTAGTTAGAAGGTGTAGAAAACACACTACAGTTCAGTGACAGGGTAAAGCATACAAAACCCATTACAGAGATGCTGCAGCACAGCTCAACCTGGCTTCCGGCCACCTGTCGTAGCATGCCAATCATCCAATAGTTTCCAGTGTAAGAAGTAGAGACTTAAGCTAGGGATATATGCCTGCCAAACCAGCAATTCAGGATGTTGAGATGTGAGGATTGCATGTTCAAGGCCACCCTAAGCAAGTAGTAAGACCGTATTTCTCAAAGGAAATATATAAGTGAATAAATAGGGCTGTAGGGGATCTACCACACACACACACACACACACACACACACACACACACACACACACATGGCTCTGAGATTGGTACTACAAAAGCCACCCCCTCCCTTTTCTCCAAAACAAGCAGGGCTTTCTGCAATGTCACTGACTCCAAAGTGCTGGCACGCAGACACGCCGCACCTAGACCTGCTATAGCAGACATTAGCATGGGAGTAAATACTGCTCCTCTCATCAGCTCCTGGTTCTCCTCACCTGAGAGCCATAGTTATCACCAAGAGTTAAACGTGGCGATGTCTCCCCTCCCACCCTCCTGTGTACATGTCTCACTGGTGAGTGAAACAGCCTAGCTCTAAACTGTTTGTGTTTATGTGTAGCTTTATTAGTCATCTGAATCTATGGAGCTGACTTTCATCTGAGTATAGATAAAAAATCACTCACAATGCACGTGAGTACCTCAATAAGTGAGTTTCAGAAAACACAAAAGTATGCCTAGGGTTCAGTATAACAATGTATACTTAGGCCATTCTCACTAACGGAGCCGTGCCCACACAGGTATGTCTTACACTTCGCAACTCTCTTAACAAAGACCACAGCCATGCTCTCGGGTGTGTTATAAATTCTTCTGATCACCTCCCTTTCTCCTAACCCTTGGTGTTTCAAACCTAAACTAAAGTGTTTATTAAATCCAAGCTCTGCTTCATAAAAAAAGTATACTTAGCAATGAGTCTATCACGAATTTTATTCAACAAATTACAAAACAAAAGCCAGCCTATGAGAATGGAAGTGGAAATACAATTCTAAACTGCTCTGCAGACGAGGTCTTACACTACATGCTTTCTGATTATCTTCAAAAGAGCACCTACTAAGAAGTCTTACCATTTCCACTTAGATGAAAACACTGAGTTTCAACAAACATTCCTCTGTCTTCCAGGTTCATCAACTCAGAGCTAGAGGGATGGCTCAGAGGTTAAGGGACTGGCTGTTCTTCTAGAGGACCCAAGTTCGATTCCCAGCATCCACAGAGTGGCTCAACAAGTATCAGTAACTCAGTTCTAGAAGATATGATTCCCTCTTCTGGCCTCACTGGGTACCAGCCGTGCACAAGATGCATAGACATATGTTCAGGCAAGACACCCATGCACGTGAGATTAAAAATAAAAAAGGCAAAGCCAAGATTCAATTCATCTCATGCCTTTGCAAGTCCGGCACTGTGTCCATTACTCCAAGCTTTCTCCACATTTACTCCATGCAACTGCCTCTTCCAAAAGGACAGTATACAAAGTAAATCAGAGAACTGGGAAGAAGGTTCAGAAGCTAAACATGTGCGCTGCTCTTCCAGAGGACCCAAGCTCAGGTTCCAACACTTAAGTGGAGTGGCTAGCTACCACTTGAAACTCCAGATCCAGAGATTCTGACTCATATGCACATATGCATGGACACACCCATACGTGTACAGATAAATTAAAATAAAATCCCCAGTCAAAAGCTGCTTGCATGTGATTTGCTTTCTATTGTGATAAAGCAACTTGGGGAAGAAAATGTTTCTTCCTCCTCAAAGATTGCAATATATCAGGGAGGGAAATCAGTCAAGGACCTGGACGCAGCCGCTAGAGTAGAGACCATGAAGAAATACAGCTTACTGGCTTTGGGTCTACATTCATGTGAGATCCAGGCTCACCTGCCCAAAGGTGGCACTGCCTCCGATTGGCTAGTCCCTCCCACATCAATCATTAATCAAGAAAATGCCTCCCAGACTTGCCCGCAGGCAAACTGATGGAGGGATTTTATAAACTGAGGTTTCTCTTCCCAGGTGACTTCAGCTTGTGTCAAGCTGACAAAAATCAAACTAGGACACTGGTATTTTCTGTGTTACATACATATGTCAAATATTTAGTGCTTTTTAATGGATAATAGCTGAATGATGATATACTATGAGGGGAGTCAGGCACAATAATGGAATATCTGCAGAATTCATTCAAACGAAACTGAAAATTTTATGGTTATGAACATATCCAGTGGTGTTTCAATTTTTTGGAAAGCAAAATAAAACCAGCAAATGATGCTAGAACAAATAGAAGAACCCGGGGGGGGGGAGGTTATCATCAATTTTGTATCTTCAGTTCACCCGAGGATTATTAATTCGAGTTATTGAAGTATAAAGCAGGGTTCATAATGGTGGAGACTGCATGTGAATTCTCTGGGAAGAGCAGGTGAGCATCAATTAAAATACTCCAAGCTAAGGAGTCTCAGTTGATTTCTCTTGGACCAGTTCGATATAGGAATGGGTCTCTAGGGATCTGTCTCCTTGGATTATGGTGACAGTTCTGCCAACTTTATAAACAGTGATTCTTGGCAGTTCTTAACAGATTTTTAAAACTGTATTCTTCATTTGGTGAATATAACATTCTCGTTGAGTTACCTATCAAAAAACAAAACTAGTAATGATCATAGACAGGCCCTTCATGTGGATAATTTGTGTTACTCCAAAGACAGACCTGTCTTCGAAAGAATCCCATGAAACTAAAATATTCAAATGAAGGAAAAATTACTTCTCTCACCTTCCTCTGCAGGTTTATTTTTAAAAATAAGAGGATTTTGTTCAGTTTCGTAGGGTTTTGTCATAGAAACGCATTATATTAGTGAATATTCTTTTGCAACTGCATATAACCCCTCCCCCGTCTCTTCTGCAAAGAAATCCTGAGTTTTCCCTCTAGGGTGTCCAGGCACTTGGTTGAGATTCAGAGTCCTGAAGTTTAATTAAGTCCAAAAATAGGAGCAGAAACTATTCACAGACTTTGCTCATCCATGCTCCCTCTCCCTGCTGAGGAAGCACGCCAAGTCCTCATTTGTGAGAGTGAAGGGATTTAACAGAGAGGCAGACAAAAGAGAGGAAGACAAGGGAAAGAGGAAGAACAAGAGAGCAGAACCTTGTAAATGGATAAGACAAAAGAAAAGAACCCCAATCAAGAACAGCATCCAGAAAATTCAGATTATAGTGAACAGGAGAAATCACTCCAGTAGTGTTCGAGTAGGTATCAATAACCCCTATTCACTAGCATCTCCCCATATGGTATAGAGATTGACTTAGTTTGGGTCTCTATTGTTGTGAAGAGACACCATGACCACAGCAACTTTTATAAAGAAAAACATTTCATTGGGGTTGCCTTACAGTTCCAAGTTTTAGTCCATTATCATCATGGCAGGAAGCATTGTGGTATGCAGGCAGACATGTGCTGGAGAAGGAGCTAAGAGTTCTACATCTTAGTCCATAAGCATCAGAAAGCATGTCACACTGGCTGTAACTTGAGGATCTGATACCTCAGAGCCCACCCTCGTAAGACCCCTCCTCTCATCAAGACCATGTTTCCTATAAGGCCACTCCCTATGAGCCTACGGAGCCATTTTTATTCAAACCAACACAGAGGTGGAAGAATTAAATGATGGATGTATGATAGTGAGTGGGTGTGGAGGTAGGTGAATAGATAGGAAGGTAGGTAGAGAGATGGATGGATCGATGGATTAGTGGATGGATGGGTGAGTGGATGAATAAATGAACAAACAGGTATTCATATGCATATGAATACTTAAGTTTTAATTTAAAGATTTAAACATAACAAAAAAGTACAAAATAGATATCCCTGTTCCATATTTTCCTGAAGAATCTGAGTATTTCAAGCCTGTAGGTTCTTCTCCAGGGAAGCAGAACCTGAATCTAAACCCAGTTCATTGGCTCTAAATCTCAGGCCATTAACTACATTACTCATTTTTAAGAAGTGTTAAAGTTACATCTTTTCTTGTTCACATTCGTCCCCTGTCATAGCACCCTTCCAATGATGTTAATGGAAATCACTGCTCAAACACTTCAGAATTGTTTTTCACTTAAGACACTCTTGGTTATCTCCAGTGATGAGTCAACTTCACTCTTTCAGACTGGTGCTTGCTTAAGGGAAGCCAGAAGCTGCTGAAAGGAAAGCTGGTCCACATTGTGGGTACCACTGCCAGTGATCTCATCTCAGGCTGAAGAGACTTCCGGCATGCTTATCAGGTATGTCTTATCAAGCATTTGAAAGAAATTCCCTAAGGTCCTGACATGAGCTTCCATAGGTCATAAATACTGGGACCTAAGATAACCCCTTTGGAGCATCAGTATTGAACTGGTATATTAAAAATCACCAGACTTGTGGCAATAAAGTCACTTGTTTCATCCCTCAGAGAAAATCAACTAAATGCTGTTTTAACTACTGCTGATTTGAATAATTTATTTAAAAAAAAACAGAATTTTAAGAACTGGGTAAGGACATAATAATCTTTGAAGTCAATGTTATTTTGAACATCTTGTGCCCTGACTTGTTGCTGAGAAGGTAAAAGAAAGATGGTAATGTCCTTGAGGCATGATTGCCATCAAACTTCAAACTGACTGCTTCAAATACTCTCACAGATGCCAATGCATTAGGGATAGAACATCTGCTGATCTACTGTCCTGAAACCAACTAACCTGTGAGCATCTATAAAGGCTGGCTCATTTAAAGAATTGCTTCATATTTGGGCTGGAGAGGCATCTCAGCCATTCACAGTTCAGGAGCCAGGTATTGACCTCTGAATGGTTAGTGTTCTTCTCAAGAACTGCCAATTTTCAGTATAGCAATGTGTTAGAGGAGTACTGAAATGTCACCAGAAAACAAAACCATGGAGCAAGCCCCTATCTCTCCATTAGAATTTTGGCAAGTAGAGTTAGGCAGGGGCAGACAAGATAATGGCAGGTTACACACACATTTATTTCATTTTATTTTTCCTTTGAGAAAGCCCTAATAAAGTTTGCAGTGTCCTAATAACAGCAGGAATTATAAAAAGATACATTTATCAACAATGTACAATTTTCCTGGCGGAATCTATAATAAACTTTTCATATGCAAATCTCCTATCTATGAAGCACACAAAGAGCAAGACAGAGAAGAGGGAAATGGCATGAAGCTAATTTTCCATCAGCTCTGAAAACTAAGACTGAAATCCCTTAAGTTAAGAGATAAATGTCCAAAAACTTGAATTACTTTATTTTTTCCATTTTCACATGTATGCGTAGCACAGTGTTGCTGGGGTGTGACGTGTATGTGTGTATAAATGTCTTTGCATGTGAGGGACAGTGCACGTGTGTGCGTGTAAACACCTTATTCAATGAGGCAGTTCTCTCAATCAAACCTAGAGCTTACAGACACGGCTAGTCTCCCTGCTTTGGGGATCACCTGTCTTCATCTACCCAGACTGGAAATACAAGTGGACAGTCACACCCATCTGGGGTTTATGAGTTTTTAGTGAACCAAACTCTGATTTCTGGTCCTCATAGCTAAGCAGAAAGTACTGCAGCTGTCAACCCTTCTTCCCAGGGCCTCCAAACTTAATTTCAGCCCCTCCTTTTTCAGTCTCCTTTCTGCCAATGGTTCTCTGAAGATTCTTACAAGTGAGGCTAAGCCCTCTGAATTTCAGAGATTGGGTCAAAATAATCAGTGCCTCATTGCCTATGTCATAAGGCTAAATATTCTTGTTGGGTCACTCTTATGGTCAAAGCAGTTCAGAATTCAGTCCTCTCTGTTCCAAAACTCATTTTTCCTGACTTCACACATCCTAAGCTGAAAACAGGTCCACTGGAAGTTTATGATGCTGTTGTCTCTACCTACCCAGAACATCCCTTCCTCTGAAGTTTTCATAGCTAAATGCTGCCTCTTTAGTTAGCTTTCATATATATATATATATATATATATATATATATATATATATATATATACACATACACACACACACAAACACACATATATATATAGTTTTCACTGAGCTTCAATGTCTCTTGTGTATTCTGAGCCATCAGCTCTGTAGGTGGTAGCAAGCCACCTTGCTTGCTTGCAGTATGTTCTCATGGATACCACCTCTCTGGGAGAACAATAAGATCATCACATCAATACTGCACCAAGTGAAAACAGATAATGAGCATTTGCTGATTGCCTGGTAGATCCCATGACCTACTTCCTCATCTTACAGTGGCATGCACAGATCAAACGACAAGGGGATGGAGACAGTAAAAAGAAAGCAGAGAGGGTAGGAAGATGGCTCAGTGGATAACAACACTTAATGCACAAGTTCAAGTCTCTGGCACTCACATAAAAATCCAGCCATGGCCTCATTCATCCCTGTAACTATGAGAGTCGGAGACAGAAAGATCTCTAGGGCTTGCTGGCTTCCAGCCTTGCTTTAAGTCCAGAGAGAAACCTTGCCTCAGTGGAATAAGACAGAAGTGATAGGGCAGGGCACCCAATGTCTTCTTTTGTCCTTCACACATGTATATCACACACACACACACACACACACACACACACACACACACACACACATCAAAATTATCCTACCTACTCCAGAAACTCAAAAAATCAACATTTATAATAGTGTTTTATGTACATGAAAGGGGGGAAATGTAACAACAGTACTGCAGTCCGCACTGACGGTCTAGAGAAGTGTGCTGACCTGATCAAGATAGGCTTAGGAAGGCTCCTTGGAACACACAGCAAAAGCACATTTGGGAACAGGGCTACTTCTTAAATTTGCACTGTAAAATCATAAATATGGCAAGGGATTTCTCCTCCATGCCACACTTAGCTCAAAGAGTAAATTAAATCCACTACTGAGGTATTCAGACACAGCAATGGTGCTGATCCTTCCTGCTGGTTAGAAAGAAAGAAAGAAAGAAAGAAAGAAAGAAAGAAAGAAAGGAAGGAAGGAAGGAAGGAAGGAAGGAAGGAAGGAAGGAAGGAAGGGGAGAGGAGAGGAGAGGAGAGGAGAGGAGAGGAGAGGAGAGGAGAGGAGAGGAGAGGAGAGAAGAGAAGAGAAGAGAAGAGAAGAGAAGAGAAGAGAAGAAAAGAGAAGAGAAAAGAAATACCAGTGCCTTCCAGGAACACAGTGACTGCCTTTCCTGTAGATCCGTTCAAAGTCTCCATTTATCTTCAAAGAGCTACAAATGCACTGTGCCCTCAGGAAAGGCCCCAGGGAGGTGCTGCCTATGGCAAAGGTGATGCAAAAATCTCTACCAAACCAAGACAGTCATTACTTGAAAATGCCCAGTTCAAGGGCTCATCTGGAGAAGGGACCTGCATGTTACTACCTATCCCCATCTTACTGAAGGAGCCCTTGGGTACAGGGCCATTTCTCATCTCCATGTTTCTATGGATGAAGTTTCATAAGCATGGGGGTGGGATCTGTTCCAGGGCTGATCACCAAGAGCAATTCTGTTGCTGCAATGTGTGGTAAGTAGAGCGAGTTTTGTTTGTTTGTTTGTTTTTCATCTTTCACCCAGGTTTCAGTTGTTTTGTTTTTGTTTTGTATTTTGGAGGGTTTTTAATTATTTATTTTATGTGTATGAGTGCTCGATCTTCATGTAAACCTGCATGGCTGAAGAAAGCATCAGGTCTCATTATAGATGGTTGTGGGCCTCCATGTGGGTGCTAGGAATTGAACTCAGGACCTCAAGAAGAACAGCCAGTGCTCTTAACCACTGAGCCATCTCTCCAACCAGTATTTTGTTTTTATTCAGCAACATTTTTAAAAACAATTGTGACTAGAGATGGCTATAAATTCTAGTGCACTAGAAAGACATACAGTACACACAGCTAACTTAGCCCCACCCCATAAAACAGTCTTATGTGCTTATGTATATCTGTTTATAAGAGGTATATATTAATAGAAAAATGGCATACATTTTTAAAAGTACAAGAAGGACACTATGAAAATAAGTAAACTTTCTTTTTCCCAATCATTCCGTAAATAGTATTTTTTAATTATTTAATTTCTTGGTAAAATTTTTTGTCATTAATTCTGTTATACATTTAACTCATTTTTAAAATGTATTCTTTGAGATGAGTAGACAGGGGACATGGGTGGAGATGGTAATGGGAAAGGAAGAAATCAAATGATGGGGGGGAAAGTATTTGGAGAGACTAATGGATAGGAGGGCTATCTCTAAGACAAGCTAGAAACCCAGGACAATGGAAACTCCCAGGAATCTGTGAATGTGACCCTAGATAAGACTCCTAGCAATGAGAGATGTGAAGCCTGAACCAACCATTTCCTATAACCAGAAAAGACTTTGAATGAAGGGACTGGGGTACCAGCCCAGCTATAAAACCTTAGACACACAATTTGCCCTGCCTACAAGATGTTCATGGGTAAAGATGTTGCAGAAACTGAGGAAATGGCCAACCAATGACTGGTCCAGATTGAGACCCATGCCATGAGATGGAAACCCACCTCTTACACGATTGATATTCTGCTCTACTTTCAGACAGCAGCCTAGCATAACTGCCATCAGTTGACACCCAGCAGCTGACGTGAAACTAATGCAGAGACCCACAGCCAAACACTAGGCAGAAGCCAAACATTAGGGGAATCCTGTGAAAGAGGGAGAGGAGGAATCGTAGGAGCCAGAGACATCAAGGATGCCACAAGAAAACCTACAGAATCAACTAACATGGGCCCAGAGGGGCTCCCAGAGACTGAACCACCAATCAGAGAGCATGCATGGGATGGACCTAGGTTGTACAGCTTGGTCTTTATGTGGGACTCCTAACAGCAGGAGCAGGGACTGTCTCTTAACCTGTTCCCTGATTTTTGGATCCCTTTCCCCTAACTGGGCTGCCTTGTCTAAACTCAATAGGAGAGAATACACTGGTCCTACTGCAAGTCGATTTGCTAAGGCTGGTTAATATCCACCGAGGGCCTCCCTTTTTCTGAGAGGTGGATAGGGGTGGAGAGGGAGGGGTTGGAAGGAGAGGAGACAGCAAAACCAAGGAAAATAAATAAAATGTATATTTCCTTTCTAGAAGAAATTATTCTTAACTAAACCCACACATGTATAAAATAAACTGTGACCCTCTCTACCTCTGTCACCTTCCTCCGGTCCCCACAACACGTCTCCCAACTTCTTTGTTTTAAATAACCAAGTCTAATTAGTACTACTGCCCACACATGCATGGGTATGGAGTTATACACAATCCACGTGAGCACAGCAACCAGATGAATGATACAGGGTTACTAATTTAAACCAAACAATTTATTCACTCAACATATATCTCCCACTCAAGTATACATGTCTATGTAAATGTCCAAAGATAAATTATGTCTAGAAATTCACTTTGGGGCCGGGCAGTGGTGGTGCATGCCTTTAATCCCAGCACTTGGGAGGCAAAGGCAGGCGGATTTCTGAGTTTGAGGCCAGCCTGGTCTACAAAGTGAGTTCTAAGACAGCCAGGACTACACAGAGAAACCCTGTCTAGAAACAAAACAAAACAAAACAAAAAGAAAAAGGAAAAAGAAAATCACTTTAGAAGTCTAATTAGGCTGCCTTTATATCTTCATATATAATGCCTTTCTTTTTTATGTTGAGTTTAACTGGTTTTTCCTCACACACACACACAAAAAAAACCACACTTCTATAAGGGAATCTATGGTTGCTGTAGTTGGTCTTGCTGCAATGAGTCTTCACTGAGCATCCGATACATTTCAGGTTCTATGAAGAAGGCAGGGCCATCCTCCCACCATGGGGCCTACGACCCACCAAACTGAACGAACTATCAATCAGAAACAAGATTTGTCTTGCTCTCTGAACTGTAGTATTCTGCGTAGGATTCAAGCATGGCAGTTGCATACAGACACGGTGACCATGGTGACTGAGGAACTAAACTGTAAGCTGAGTTGTGGTGGAGGGGTTCGTAAGAAAAGTGGGAAATGAGGGATGAGACTTGAGACACTCCAGGAAGGCCGCTGATGAGATTCACAAACTAAACAATGCTAGTTTCCATAGACTGAAACTTAAGAGATTCACAAGACCCTTCCCCAAGTTATAACAACTGGTGAGGAGAGGAGACATTTGCATGGAGCTGCCTTCGACTCTCTCCATGCTCGCTCTGCCCTCACCCCCACCTTCTGTCTTAGTTGAGGGTGGAGGATGCAGCTTTGTGAGTTATCACCCATACCAGGGTGGGTTTTGACTCATGCTCAGCTCCTAAGGAAGCAGCCCCCAGAACAAAAATCATAGGTTAAAGCTAGACTTGGGTGGAATGGTTTGTCTGTTGTCAGTGTCCCTATTGAGACAGATACATACTATTCATGTCTCTCCCCACAAAAAGTGTCACACAACTGGTGCCCAGAGAAGCCAAAGGACCCAAAGCAACAAAGATGGGTGCAGGGTGAATGGGACCAAGTAGGCACAGGGAGAATCAGCAGCCCCAGGTGCTCTTGCTATGGTCTTTAAAAGGCATGGCTAATAAGGTTCATTAGGGTAATACTCAGCAAGCAGAAGCAATGGTATAATAATGAGGGAGGAACTACCATGGAGAGAGATGAGCCAAACGGAAGAGGACAGATGTCAGGATCACATACTGAGAGGTGGGAGCTTGAAAGAAAACCCGATTTGGGATCTGAGTGATAGGTGGGTAAAGATGATAACACTGGAGTGTCACATTCTGAAAGTGTGACAAGACTGTAGTTCATTTAGACCCAGAGAGGAGCTGACAAAGAAACTTAGAAGTTTCTCCCATCGACCATTCACCTGGCATAGTTTTAGACCAGTAAGAAATTATGCAAATCCTCAGGCTAAAATAGCAACTCTATGAGAACCAACCAGACAGAATTTGACAGTAGAATATTGGTTCTGAAAACGTTTGAATTGTCACTGACATCATTAAAACTTCTGGAAATGGGGAATTTATATACTTGCATTCTGGACACATGTGGAAAGGTAGTGTGAATATAGAATTCTGGCCAGGTGGGCAACCACCTATGATCCCAGCACTAGGAAAATAAAGGCAGGGTAACAGAGCATCCTGGCTAGCTTGAGAAGCTCAGGTGCATCAGGAGTCCCTGCCCCAATAGATAAGATGGAGAAGGACTGAAGAAAACACCCAATGTTAACCTCAAGTCTTCACATGGATACATACACATGGAACCCATGTACATGTGTATACATAGGCATGCACACATACGACAAATTGAATTCACAATGGATGCCCATGTTATAGAACAAACCCATTTGTCATTTGCTGCAGAATTTATATTCAGATTTCAGAAAGCATAGCCCTGCTTGTGAGAATTCTAGGGGTCTTTTGAAAATCTTCATTGAACAGGGACCCCTGAGGTTCATATTGATTGGAAAAGATCAAACAGACAGCTTTCATCTCCCCCAACCCCACCCCAAATGTCTGCTGCTTTACTATATACTCAAAAGATAATTCATTTAATCACTTTAGCCCTCATTTTTATTAAAAAAAAAATCAGTGGGTGATAATAAAGAAAAATAATTATTTGTTCCTAAATAATTCCTACACAGAAAAATAATCAATCCCTGAAGCGCTTGGATCCCATTTTCAGTGGTGCCTCGGGGCCTGTGATCAGCCTGTGGGAACGCTTTGCTCTTGGCTGGTAGTGTTCTCAGTAGACATCTTCCACAGTAGACTTACTCAGCACACAATTTTATTTTTAATGTCACAGGCCTCAACTCCAAATCATGCTGCCAAATCCCTCTCTTCTGTGACATAATCTCCTCTTTCCTTTTTGAATAGACATTTTCTTCTGGGCCCATTATAAATCACACAACCTAGCAGGTGAGTAGAGAGAAAGGTGCTTTTTTACAGATGCCCTGGATACTCAAGAGAAACACAAAAAAAAAATCTGGGCAGAGAGAGGAGGCACGGACACAGACGAGAGATTAGAAATCTAGGCCAGGGCTCACTGTACATAGGCCGCATCTCCCTGTGACATATAATTTCCTAGCAATGGGGTTTAATAAATCCAAGCCAAATGGATGGGGGCTGGAGTTTTCGTTGCCAGGTCTACTGCTTTGGCTTCAAGGCGCTGGCCTGTGGGGAAGGCAGGGTCAGCGACAAGCTGGCATACTCTCCAATGGAGCCGAAGATCAATGGGACAGTAAGGCCCAGAACAACAATTTCATAGAATAAATGAAAGGATACCCCCTGTCATGGACCGATCTGGCTATTTCTGTGCCTAAAATTCGTTATTTGGACACTGCCTGCTCTCCGCTGCCAGGATGCTGGGACTCATGGGGAAGTAAATGTTGGTCCTCTATGTTACCAAGCATTTGGTTTTCAGAGGAGCGCATAAGGGGTATGGGGATAATTTTTTAAGTGTTCTTACTAGAGAAATTTAAATAATATTTGCCTTTCACAGTTCATCTCTAACTCATGCACAGATAAATAATACAGATAATAACTCTGGCCTCGGGCATTTGGGATGTACTTTTTGCCTGACATATGCAGGCAGATCTCTGTCTTCACCCGCCCACCTGTTCATGTCTCTTGTTGATTCCTCTGTAGGCAAAATCAGAGATCAGGTTACCTCACTGGTGCCCAAATATACCACTACTACAGCAGTAAGGCTCAGTCTACCTGGATTCCCAGCCCTTACTTCCTGCACTACTCTAATTTGCTTGTTTCCCAGGTATACACACACACACACACACACACACACACACACACACACACACACGCACATGCACGTCCACCAATATCCTTTCACTCCAGATTCCATACTTCTTAAACTGGGACCCACAGTCTGTACACTATATCCTCAGCATTTTGTGAGAGCACTACAATATTTCCTCCCTGTGGCGACAATGAGGAACATTTTTTCCAGAACCACTAAGTAAGCTCAGTACATAAGCACTGAGACAGCTGCACTTGTCTCTGAGTAAGCTATGGGGATAAAGGAAGGAAAATTCAGACTACCTATGTCTTTAATCCACAGTGATCGCAAATGAAAAGCAGCCTTGGGCACCTTGAACAGGATCCACGACAAGAATGAGATACCCTTGGCTTTGTTTATTTTAAACGTCTGATGATACGTATGATAGGGGGAAGTCTGGCAGTCCTATATTTAATTGAGATAGGGTTTTATGTATCCCAGGCTAGTCTTGAACTCACCATGCAGCTGAGGCTGACTGTGAACTCCCGATACTCATGCTTTCGCCTCCCAAGTCTGCACCATCACGCCCAGTTTGTGCGTGGCTAGGGAAACCCTCTCTCAAATGAGCTACCACCTCAGCTCTGATAGTCCTATTGCAGATACTCTGAAGAGAGCTTCCTTACTTTTCCTTCATGACAGCTGCACCAGTTTACATCGGTGGCAATGTGCAAGGATTCTCCTACTTCCTCCTCACCATTTGTTATTATCACTAGTGCTTTTCATCATACCTGACCCAGCAGGTGTTGTGAACTATCTTATCACAGTTTTAATTTTCATTCCCTCTAGTTACTAGTAATCCTGAACACATTTTTCAAATGTGTCTTTCAAGTGTTTTCTTCTGATCGTGCTCATAAGTACACACACACACACACACACACACACACACACACACACTCATACACATGCATACACATGCATACATGCATAAAGAGAGAGGAGAAAGAAAACAAATAAAATAGAATTACAGCATTTGCTTCCTTCCTTTTCCTCCCTCCAGCCCCTCTTTATGTGATACATATATATGCATGTGTGTATGTAAACATATAGATATAACTTGCTGCATCCATTTTGTTGTATGTGTATATGGTTTCAGAACTGGCCACTTAAATAACTAGTTATCTTGAATAACTCCCTGGGAAGTGCTCATTCTCTGTCTCTCTGTCTCTCTGTCTCTCTGTCCCTCTCTCTCTGTCTCTCTGTCCCTCTCTGTCTCTCTGTCTCTGTCTCTGTCTCTGTCTCTCTCTCTCTCTCTCTCTCTCTCTCTCTCTCTCTCTCTCTCTCTCTCTCTCTGCAGTCATTAGTTCCCTGCAGGTCCTCACTAGGGCTAGGACCTTGTGAGAGTCTTCCCCTTACATGTTGGCCTATCTATTGATATTTCCATGGTTCCTATCATTTGTGCAGCCGTTCTTAGCAGAGACAACTCCATAGGTGACTTCCTGGTACTCTGGCCCTTACGGTCTTTCTGTTCCTAGTCTGTGATGTTCTCTGTGCCTTAGAAGCAGGAGCTGTGATGGAGATGTACCTGTCTGGGCTGGATTCAGCACAATCTATTGATCTCTGCCCTGTGTCCAGCTGTGGTTTCCGGTGATGGTCTCCATTTGCTGTAAGAGAAGCTTCTTTGATGAGGGGTGGATGCTACACGTATCTGTGGGCATAAGGATAAGACTGAGGATACAGAAAGATTATGTTGGTCTGTCAAAGGGGCATTAGTAGATATTTTTCCCAAAGGTCATGGCCTCACTAGCCCTGATACTAGGTTTCTAGTACCAGGCATAATTTTTCTTCTGTCAAGGGAGCCTAAAGTCGAATTAGACGGCTGTTGTTTACCACTGACGTGTGAGTGCCATTCATTTCACCGTTATGGACTTATCATCGTGCTGGCCATGTTGTAGCTCATAGTTGCTGTATCTGGTAGAACTAGCTATTGTTGCCCTCTCTTGGCAAGTTGCATAGCATTCTCTGGTACCATGGGAGCTAAACAGCAGGAAAGAGATTTTCATGTTAAATATAGCTTGAAGAATCCAAGTCCTGTGTCCTAAGTGTGAAGTGCCTTCTGCAATAAGGAGCCCATCTTTCACCCCTGAGAGAGAATCAAGGGCTACACCAATACTCTATGTTATTTTGGAAGCCACATGGACAACCAACCAATCATTCTAAAGAAGGTTTCTTGGGTCTCATATTAGATTTTTTGTTATTCTAGTATTCTTACAAGGGGCATGGGAAGCTTAACTGGCAATATATAATTATATACAATATAACATGTGTTTGTATCTGTATACATATACACTTATCTGTGGATATAAGAATATGTATATTCTTCTCTGTGGGTACAAGAATACACACACATACATATATATACATATATATACACACACATATATGCATGTGAAATTTGTCAATTGTTGAACTATGCCTATGTTGAAATATATAGCTAAATAACCTACACGCTTATGAAACATGAGTGGAAAAAATAAAAAATAAAAGAAGGAATAGAATTGGAGAGCCAGAAATGAAACCACACTCATGGCCACTTGATATTTGACAAAGGAGCTAAAACCATCCAGTAGAAAAAAGACAGCATTTTAAACAAATGGTGGTGGCTCAACTGGAAGTTAGCATGTAGAAAAATGCAAATAGACCCATTCTTATAAGTCCTTGGTCCTATGAAGGCTCGATAGATGCCCTAGGGTAGGGGAATTGAGGGTAGGGAAGTGGGAGTGGGTGAGTGGGTGGAGCAACATCCTCATAGAAGCAGGGAGAGCGAAGATGGGATAGGGGGTTCTCAGGGGGGAGGGGAACTGGGAAAGGAGATAACATTTAAAATGTAAATAAAGAAAATATCCAATAAAAAATAAAAATAAAAGAAAGAGATAGATTGAAAATGTTGGAGAGACAGCTTGACTCCCCGGAGGTCCATCATAATGAGGCTTGCAGGTGAGACACCCCTGTACCCCAATACCTAGCCTAACTAGGACCCCCCATGGGGACCAGCCTGGCAGGACCTAGCCCTGTTGCTGGGGACACATCATCCTCTGGCCTGCAACTCTGCCCAGGGCAGAGCTGGTGCTCCAGACCCCCACCCACACCAAAGAGATAGCTTGAATCCCAGGAGGTCTGCAGGAACCAGACTCACGGAAGGGAAGATAATACGAGAGATAGCCAGATGGTGAGAGGCAACCGCAACAGAAACCAATGCCACTTAGCACCATCAGAACCCAGTTCTCCCATCACAGTAAGCCCTGGATACCCCTACATACCTGAAAAAGCAAGATTCCAACCTAAAATCCCATCTTATGAAGATGATAGAGGACCTTAAGGAGGACATAAATAACCCCTTTAAAGAAATTCAGTAGACACAGGTAAATAGGTAAAAGTCCTTAAAGACACAAACAGATATGTTTACCAGTCCTGTAAGTATAATGTAAAAGGATTCTTACCATCCCTCTCCAGAGCTCAGCTGAGAAAATGCTCAGAATCAGGAATGTCAAAACACTGGGGGTTGTCTCAGGATATGGGACATATAAGCTAACAAAGAGACCAAGGCTTGAGGCTTCCTTTCTGCTAGTTTTCATTTTCAATCTCTCTCTCT
>NW_022196891.1:25524497-25530619 GCF_008632895.1 Mastomys coucha | reverse complement strand
CTCTCTCTCTCTCTCTCTCTCTCTCTCTCTCTCTTTCCCATGCTTTTCAAAGTTTCTAGGTCCATATAGAATATTGATAAAAATAAAGTACATAATTAAAATCAATAGTAACAAATAGGAACCATAAATCACACCTGCCAAGCTGAGTACTTCACCTTCAGCAGGTCACCACACAGACTGGGCCCAGTCATGCTCCAGTTCTCAAACAGTCAGTTGAGCAAAGGGAATGCTTGAGTTCTAGAGCCATGGTTCTGGGGAAATTCAACATGGCCTTTTGTCCTGAGGAGTTTTATATTTCAAGCATCCTTGACAGGCTAAGCTACTCTGAGCTCTTTGTAAACACAAAGAAACAGGATTAAGGTGGAGAAATAAAAAGCAGAGATACAGTAGACTTCATGCCTCCTTCCCTTTGTAGTTCCATGTTCCCTGTTATCTAAGCTTCTTTGTCCGTTGCTGTGATAAGATGCTCTGACAAAAGCGACTGAAGGGTGAAAGGATTTATCTGTGCTCAGAGTTCAGGGTTACAGTCTGCCACTGAAGGGAGAAGACACAGCTACAGGGGGAGCCTGGGTAGCTAGTCACACTTGTATTCTCAGTAAAGCAGCAGACAGCTACAGATGAATGCATGCTGCTCACCTCTCCTTCTCCATGCTTATGCAGTTGAGGTTCTGCCTAGGGAATGACGCTGCCCATAGTGCTCAGGTCTTCCTGTTTCAAGAATGTAATCAAGATAATGCCCCTCCAACATGTCTAGATCCCCATCTCAAGTGATTCTAATATCTGTCAAGGTGATAATTAACATTAGCCATCACACCTGCCAGATGGACACTGAAAAGTGAACCAGAAAGTAGATAGTTTCTGAACTCAGATCATAGAACTGTTTTCATTACATTCATAAAAATCAAACTCTTAGAAAAGGCATTTTTTAAAAAAGGTTTATTTATTTATTTTATGTGTATGAGTACACTGTAGCTGTACAGATGGCCATGAGCCATCATGTGGCTGCTCGGAATTGAACTCAGGATGGTCCCGCTGAGATGCACCAGAAGAGGGCGCCAGATCTCATTATGGGTGGTTGTGAGCCACCATATGGTTGCTGGGATCTGAACTCAGGACCTTCGGAAGAGCAGTCAGTGCTCTTACCCTCTGAGCCATCTCGCCAACCCTAGAAAAGAGTTATTAACTGTTCTATATCACTTGGAGACCAAAGCTCAGAGACATAGAATAAGATAATGCTCATTAGAAGTATGATCACAACCAAAAACTAAGTGCCTTGCCCTATTTTTTCCTTGAACTCTGTGTAGTAGCATCCTCTCTCTTTGATTAATATTCTTCCTTTCTGGTTCTTACCCCAAAGATTCTGAGAAAAAGATGAACTATTCAGAAATCTGAAAGTTTATTTCTTAAAAAAGGCAGATTTCCCAGATAAATCAGTTTGAAATTTTTAACAAGTCAAAGAAAGCTTTAACAAGTTGAAGAAATTGTCAAGTTACCCAGAACCGTGTGCCAATTCTGTGACTTTATGTAGACAAAATACTTGTAAGTTCTGAAAGATTTATTCACTGAGCTATCCAACTTTGGAACACAGTCTCCAATTACTGGAAGAAAATCTAGTCAGAATCCAATCTGAATTTCTTTCACTCAGCACAGACTCACCTCCCTCCTCCTCCAGAAAGCAAGACTTGATAGAAGTATTATGGGAATCCTCACTGCCTTTTGTTACATTGGTCACCACGTAATTCAACTAAGCAAATATTTCCGAGGTGCCTACTGTTAGCAAGGCACTAAATGAACATCCATAGTGTGCAAGCTAGTGTGAAAAATAAAGGAAGAACCTCCCACCTTGTATAGCTCCCAGCCATACAGGGCTGTATCTAAGTTCCCAGCCATATAGGGCTGTATCTAAGTGTCAACCACAGACTAAATCAAGTTAAAGGAGTGAAAGAGGTAAGAATGGCTTGGAGGGCTGGGGAGATGCTCTGCAGTTCAGCATACTAGCTACTCTTTCAGAGGATCCAAATTTGATTCCCAGCATCCAAATGGTAGCTTTGGTTCTAGAGGCTCCAATGCCCTCTCTTGCCTCTCTGAACACAAAGCACATATATGGTTCACATGCATACAGGCAGGCAAAAGGCACATAACAAATAAAAGTAAACAAATTTTTTTAAAGTGGGCTGGGGGAGAGATATTGTAATCTGCAAAATGTTAGTTGCCCAAGCATTTGGAGCTAAGCTCAGATCCCCAGAACCACCTAAAAAGCATAATATGGCACATACTTGTAATTCCAGCACTGAGAAAGTGGAGATAAAACTCTCGAGAACTCATGGGCCAAATAGTCTAGCAAAATGGTGATCTCTAGGTTTAGGGAAAGACACTGTCTCAAAAAAAACATGGAGAACAATACAAGAAGATGCTTACTATGGGCTGTGCATACACAAGCACAGATATACATGTACTCTCACATGTGCGCACACACACACACACACATAAATTGTTGGAAAGAAGTTAGGAAGGAAGAGAGGGAGAGAGGAAGGAAAGGAAGAAAGGAAGGAAGGAAGGAAGGAAAGAAGGAAGGAAGGAAAGAAGGAAGGAAAGGAGGAAGGAAGGAAGGAAGGAAGGAAGGACAGAAGGAAGGAAGGAAGGAAGGAAGGACAGAAGGAAGGAAGGAAGGAAGGACAGAAGGAAGGAAGGAAGGAAGGAAGGAGGGAGGGAGGGAAGGAAGGAAGGAAGGAAGGAAGGAAGGAAGGAAGGAAAGAAGGAAGGAGGGAGGGAGGGAAGGAAGGAAGGAGGGAAAAAGACAGGGCATGTAGAGACATAGAGAGAAGTTGGAATACAGAATGTAGTTACCCATGCCAGGGAAATAGAAGACTCCACTATGGAGAACACACACAGCACTACTTGTAGACAATAGAATTTTTTTTTTTGCTCCTCACCCCCACTAATCTCCCAACCTCTGTAACTAACCTATAATCATCCTCCACCTTTGACTTCATTCTTCTCTTTAACTTTACCAGTGATCTCTTAATTCCTTGACTGTAGCATAATTTTTTTCTCCCGTTGCAAAATCTACTACCTGACCTCCTCAGAATGCCTCTGCCCTGCCTCATCTGCTCTATCTACATCCACCTTAGTCCCCGTGGAATCTCCCTCTCCACACCCAATCTCCTTGTTCTCATCAGCTCCTTGCTCCTTCTGATAGGCTACACATATATTTCACTACGCCCAAGGTCCTAACTTTTACCTTACACTGATGAGATATAATATCAATTCTCAGTTTCTGTCTTTTCCCAAACTCATGTATGGTGGTCTAAAGAGGCCACAAACTCAATGCCTCTGAAGTCTAACATACCATCTTTCTTCCTAAGCTTCCTCTGACTCACCATAATCCTCATCTCTATATAAAACTCTAACTGATCCTCCTCTGTACTTCTGTTCCTTTTATATTTTAATGTCCATGCTGGGCATGTTTTCTACATCTTACCTAATGAGAAAAATTAAGCTTTAAATTATTAATTTATATATCACTTGCTCTGTGGCAACCATGAGCCAATGTACTGTTCTGGGAAAAAAAAAAATAAGGAAACTCTGAATTCTGATTCCAGTATTTATAATGAAGCCATCCAACCTCAACCTCTGCAAGCTTACCTTTCCTTGGCTGTAAAATCTTCCTCAGCAGGTTATTAAATTCAGCTGAGGACATGTGTGTAGAAGAGCCTTGTTCAAGACACAGCAAGTAGGAGGTACGCTGAGTCCATAAGTTCACGCAACCCGCTCTAGTTATTAGTAAATATATACCTGTGCTCATGGATTAATAGAAAGCACAGGCCTCAGCACCGCCAACATGTATTTGTAGATGTTTGATGTGCTTAAGAGCAGAGCCAGCTCAACACCCACCTTTAAGTGTCAGTTCTTCAGTTGTTCTGAATGGGAAGACAATGGTAACACTCAACAGAATGGAGACACTGGAGATTAACATGAAGAACTCTGTGCAGGCACCACTGATGTGTAAGGAGCTGTAGGGAGACAAGAGTTGGGGGACAGGGTGCCTGAGCATGAAGGGAAGAGAAGGTTCATATGAGAGACAGATGAAAGGGAAAAAAGAGAAGAGAACAGAACAGTGACAGAAATGAAGAGAGTGGGGGACAGGATTCTAGGAAGAGAGCAGAGTCCATGATGCCAAATACAAAAGATGTTCCTAGAATTACAACATAGCAACCCAGTTCTGGGATCTTCACTAAGGGCAGAGAAAAGAGCTTTGATGGAAGAGCAACACCAACCCAGATTGCAAAGAGTTGAGGAGGGAATGGGTAAGAAACAGAAGGGATGTCTCCAAGGTAACTAGATAGTAGCCTAGCACCCATGTATGTTCAGATTCACCAAGTTTTCAGGCACAGGTTTGTAACATCAGCAGCAAAACTGAAGCCAGAGCCCAGACTCACAGCCTCTTTCCCAGTGGTTGGGGTTCTACAGACACCAGAGCCCAGGCTCACAGCCTCCCTCCCAGTGGTTGGGGTTCTACAGACACTAGAAGATGCAGCTGTCTTCTGCGTTCCTTTCTTCTCTGCATCGTTTCCCCCCAGTACAGCTACACAGCTACATGGCTCTTGTTTTCGAGGTCACATCTGTGAAACCCTGATGACAGGTTCATCACTCAGAAGGCTGAGGAGGCAACCAGAGGGGCAGCTTCTCCCTCAGTTCATTTTAATCAACAATCAGTCTTCCACAATGGAAGAGCAGTGATGGGAACTGGGAGTAGGAAGTGACAAAATGGTCCTGAATTAGTCAGGAGTGGGGGGAAGGCTAACTGAACTCAGACAGGATCATGTTGCTTAGGAAAGTAGCTTTTCTGTTTGACTTTCCACCCTTTGCTCCAAGACTTGGGGTTCCTAAAAGGAAAATACAAAGCCTAGAGCCCAGTTTTGATTATTTAATTTCTTTAATTAATGACTTGGCTAGATTTATGCAAATTAAAATTGAAGATGGCACAAAACAGGAAGAGAGCCACTTGGAGCCCTGGACCAGGACCTCAGAAGCCCTCACCAGCCAGAGGATGATTGAAACTAATGAGATTAATTTTAATTAGAAAAATATAAAGCCCTGTCCTAAGGGCGAGGGAAAATACAAAAGAAATACAGAACAGAAGCAAGATAACAATATTAAAGCAACATAGGCTTACTTTAAAAAACAGAGAGAAAAATAATTATTGAATAATCTCTAAAACAAAAAGAAAGTTAGAAAGAATACTAAACATTTTAAAAAGATAAACACTTTTTTAAAAAAAATAGGAGCAGGGACAGCAGCAGGGATCAGAGAGTAAAGGCAAGTGATTCCAACACGGAAGACTTGGGCTTGATCCTCAGGACCCGCATGGTAGAATGGTAGAAGGTAAGAACTGACCAAGGCAAGTTGTCCTCTGACTTCAATATGTGTACATGCTACCCACACAGAGAGAAAGAGAGAGGGAGGGAGAGAGAGAGAGAGAGAGAGAGAGAGAGAGAGAAAGAAAGAGAGAGAGAGAGAAAGAGAGAGAGAGACTCACACACACATACACATGTAAAAAAATCCATTTAATTTATTTCTTTTAATTATGGGGCAATCTGTAACTTGCAGATAAAGAAAAGAATACGCAGTTTAAAATCTAACAGAAAACAGAAAAAGAGAAGAAAAGAATAAAACATGATTTAAAGGAGTTCAGTTGTGGTCATTTTAATAAACACAAATGTATAAAATTTAGAGTATCCCCTAACAGGCATGAAACCCTGGATCCCATCCCCAACTCTACAAAAACTGGGTATGATGGCACACAACTGTAATCAGTAGCCCTTGGTAGGTCCAGGCAAGAGAATCGAAAGTTCAGGGCCATCCTTAGCTTCATAGCCAGTTTGAGGACAGCCTGGAATACATGAGATCTTATTGCAAAACAGAAATCTGATTACTGAATTGGGGAGAAAGCTAAGTCAATAAAGCATTTCCTTAAAAAAAAATAAAGCATTTCCTCTTTAACCATGAAGACCTAAGTTCCATTTCTGGAACCCATGTGAAAAAACTAGCTGTTATGACAGATACTTGTGATCCAAGCTATGAGGAAGGAGAGACATGAGAGATCCCTGGGGCTCACTCAC
>NW_022196891.1:25516387-25524440 GCF_008632895.1 Mastomys coucha | reverse complement strand
AAAAAAAAAAAAAAAGAAAGAAAAAGAAAAAGAAAAAGAAAAAAGGAAAGAAAAAGGAAAAGAAAAGAAACAAACAAATCAAGGTAGGTAGCACTTAAGGAGATTGACCTCTGGACTGCACACAAACATGCGCCCTCTGGTGGTTTAAATAGGTTTGGTCCCAGTGGATTCATGTGTTTATGAGTGTTTGGCCCATAGGGAATGACACTATCAGGAAGTGTGATCTTGTTGGAGGAAGTGTGTCACGGTCCGGGAGAGATTTGGGGTCTCCTATGCTCATTATGCCCAGTGTGGCACACGGTCTCCTGTTGTCTGCAGATCAAGATGTAGAACTCTCAGCTTCTACTCAAGCACAATGCCTGTCTACATGCCACTATGTTTCCCATCATGATGATAATGGATTAAAGCTCTGTAAACTAGGCCCAATTAAAGGCTTTCCTTTATAAGAATTGTTGAGGTCATGGTGTCTCTTCAAAACAATAGAAAACCTAAGACACACACAACATACACACAGACACACATATACATGCACCTGTATACACAGATACATGCACCTGAGGGGGGCAGGAAGAGGGAGAGGGAAAGAGAGAGGAAATGTGGGTATAATTTCTAATGCATTACATACAACCTGTTCTGTCTGTATAATGTTACTTGTAACTGTGTGTTCAGGGTTGACCATTTGGTATTGTTGTGCTCTTCCCTGAAGATGACCATTTCTCCCACTTTCAACGTTCCGTGCTGTCTTTAATTCTTTGTATAGGGCTGGGGCCCTGTGAGCTTTCCCCTGTCCACTTTAGCATGTCTATTGACATCAGGTTTGTTCAATTCATGATTAGGCAGTCATGCTGGTGAGATTCATGCAGATGCTGACATTTCCAGTATACACAGTCCCACAGTAAACTCCCTGCTTCTCTGGCTATAACAATCTTCTATAACCTGACCCTTAAGTGTAGGAATTGTGTAGAACTAGTAGTAGGAGATGCATCAGACAGGACTGGCATCCACAGTTGTGCATTTTGGTCAGTTTATAATGGTCTCCAACTGTTGCAAAGAAAAGCTTCCTTGATGAGGGATGATGACGATGATGATGATGATGATGATGATGATGATGATGATGATGATAATGTGTGTGTGTGTGTGTGTGTGTGTGTGTGTGTGTGTGTGTGTGTGTGAATGTGTGAATACAGGGACAAATACTTAGTATATAGTTATGGATTATGCTAGTCAAACCAAATTTCCAATGATTCAGTTATGTTGATAGACACAAAAGACACCCTAAAATAGAGTAGCATATAAAAGCAAAGGTAAGTAAAATATAAAATATGCAGAAAAAATACAGCAGAAAAATTAAAATACTGCAATATTTTCACACACAAAAACACCTTTTAAAGTAGAAAGCACCAACAAGAAAAAGTAATGCCACTACCTATTTATATCAAAAACAGTTTAACAGCCATCAAATTGCTTGGAGAAACATAGGATAAAAGAGGCCTGATTTAATAGTAGTTCATGAGGAATTTGTGGTTCTTTTTTTTTCTATAAGTGTAGTGAGGACCACTGTGTCAGCAAGATTGCTTGCAAGAGTTCCAGCAAATTTTTGGTGTGCATAGCAAAGTAGCTACAGACCTGCTTTCTCTGTTCTGTCAGAACTTGTGTAGAGTGGAAAGTTCTAGCCTCGGTAATGTCATATTGAGGTAGATCGTGTCTGACTAGAAGACTTTCAGCAAAAATCAAGTGGGACGTAGTATAAAAAAAGCATTGTCTGAAGTGCAGTTGAAAGACAATAGATATCAGGCAAGAAAGGGGGGAGAGTTTAGAGATGGGTGTCAGCCAAAGTGGACCAGTAGTGAGCAGCCCAGCCAAAGCCTGGGGTGTCAGCCAAAGTGGACCAGTACTGAGCAGCCCAGCTAAAGCCTGGGGTAGAACAGATCTTACTACAGTCAGGATCCAGAGGCTCAACTCCATCTATGGAATGTAAGAAGCCAATTTCAGAATGGAGAGATACTTCAGGCCATAAAGCATTTACTATGAAAGCAGAAGATCTGAGTTCAAATTGCAGAGCTGGTGTAAAAGAGCAGACTTAGTGGTGTTTGCTTTGAATTCCATCTGTGGGAATGAGATACCAGTGGATCATTGTATCTTGATAGACAACCCACCTAGCCTAATTGACAAGTTTTAGGATTGCGAGAGAGCCTGTTTCAAAAACAAGATAGACGGTGACTGAGCAATGACACCCAGGGTAGGCTTCTAGCTTCTAAATGCACTTCAACTGTTGTGCACATGCACACATGCACACACACACACACACACACACACACACAATCACAATTACACAGACAGACAAACAGACAGTCAGTCAGACAGACAGGCCTCTGCCATCACGGCTTAAAGCTTTAATCAAAAAGTCATGTTGCATAGCAAATTACCCCAGAATAGTTGGATCTAACAACAGCAATAGTTCACCTGTCACTCATTCTCTCTATAGCCCACTGTAGATGGGTTGTTGCCATGACTACTGCATCTTCTCTTTAGAACCCAGTCTCAACCTAGAACTATCCCCATGGCAGGAAGCAGGACAAACGACAAATTGGTCTTCAAGCTCCTGTTCAGAGAGGGCATTCCTTCTACTCTCCTCTCACAGGCCTGGAATCAGCTTTACAGCCAAGCCCAAGACCAGCAGATGGAGGGAAGGTGATCACACATGGGTGACCAGAAAAATAACAACCACAGTAGCCAAACCTGGCCCTCTACTCAGAACTTTTGACAAAATGGTTTAAATTTCTGAGTTTCCCAGACCTCATCTATTATGTGGGGATGAGGGTTCCTGTGTCATGAGCTTCCTGTGAAAGACTAAATTAAATCATGTTGGTAGCACTTGTTACATGGCTAAACAGTGCCAGTGCATAGAAACTGCTCAATAAGTGAGCTACTACATCAGGTAATAGACTCCTTAAGTATGGGTAATTCTTGCCAATTCTTTACCTTAACAGAGATTCAAGCATACTACAACTACCTCAACAGATGCTAACAAAGTAGAATAATAAATGGATGAATACATATGTTCATTAAGAAAATTTAAGAAGTAATTATAGCAGGGGTCTGTAAATGGCTCGGGGTTTAAGAGCCATGTACTGCTCTTGTAGGAGACCAAAGTTCCCCTCCCAGAATTAATGTAGGATGGCTCAATCTGTCTGTAAGTCCAGCCTCAGGGCTTCTGATGCTTCCGGTCACCGCGAGCCCTGGCATTCACACTCACAAACCTACACAGAGACAAACACAGACACATATATAGAACTTAAAATAAAATACTTTTAATAAAACATTCTAGGATGATGATAAACTCCCAAATTACGATTAAGGCACGGGGAAAGAGATCTTTAGTTCATACCTTTTCTTGCTCTGTCTCACACCCAACACTAAAATTACAGCATAGTGGTGCCTCCTCATACACTGGGCACTATTTCTAAAGAGCCTTTCTATGTAAGTAGGGACGTTGTGTGGAGCTCAATATTTAGATAAAAATACTGGATTGTGGTTGGGAGCTTTTTTGTGACTTGCTAGTGTTTTATTTGAAGATCTATAATTAAAGTTTATACCAAGAGATATAGAAAAAGGAGAAAAGTAAACAATAATCACAATAGCCTACTATAACTAAATACAAAGTCCTCGCTACTTCTTCTCTATACGTCCAACTGTATCAACTACATATTGAATTTACTTGCATACTATAAATTTTTCATTACTGTAGGACCCTCGCAATTTGCATGCCAGGTTATTACAAGTGTTTGCTACAGGTAAAAGAAAAATTAATATTCAAAGACTCAGGGTCTTTAAAAATTAACATATGTATGTCTTTCTTGTGTTCTTTCTGTGGCTTTTTGGCTTTAGTCTGTTTTGCTTTATTCTCATTTGTTTTTATTTTATCCTACTTCATACTATTATTATTTTATAAATGCCTGTTTTCTAGGGTGAAAGATGAAAAAATGCTGTTGATTACTGTGGGTGGAAAACTGGGGTGGATTTCAGAGGAGTTCGAGGAGAGGACCATATTCAGAATATATTGTATAAAAGAAAATCTATTTTCAGGATTTGGTCATTTTTTAATTTTTTTATTAATTAAGTTATTCATTTACTTTACTTTCTGATCTCAGCTTCAGCTCCTACCTCTCTTTCAGTTCCTCCACCTCCTCTTCCCTCCCTAACATGCACCCACCTCCCCTTCTCCTAAGAAGAGGGGAGTCCTGCGGTGGATATCAAGTATCCTTGGGGTATCAAGTTCCTGTGAGACTAGGAGCATGCTCTTCTCTAGGGCTAAGCACTTCCTCTTCCACTGAGGCCAGACAAGGCAGCCCAGTTAGGGGAAAGAGATCCAAACGTAGGTAAGAGAGTCAGATATAGCTGCTGCTGCCACTGTTAGGAGTCCCACAGGAAGACCTATCTGTACAACTGCTACATCTGTGCAGAGGGCCTAGGTTCACCCCACGCATGCTCTCAGTTTGTGGTTCCATCTCTGTGAGCCTCTATGGACTCAGGTTAGTTGATTCCATAGGATTTCTTGTGGGGTGTCCTTGATCCCTTCAGCTCCTTCAATCCGTCCTCCCTCTCTTCCACAGGATTCTTCAAGCTCCACTTAATGTTTGGCTGTGGGTCTCTGAATCAGTTTCCATCCGCTGCTGTGTGAAGCCTCTCTGGTGACAGTGATGCTAGGCTCCTGTCTGGAAATATAGCAGAATGTACCATTATTAGTGTCAGGGATGGGCTCTCTCACGCAGCAGGGTTCTCAAGGTGGGCCAGTCATTAGTTGCCTCATCTCTCAAAATTTGTTCCACACTTTGCCCTTCCACATTCTGTAGCGAGTACAAATTGTAGATCTAAGGTTTTGTGGCTAGATCGGTATCCCAATCTCTCCGCTGGAAGTCTTGTCTGGATGCAGGACATGGCTGATTCATGCTTCATAACTCCCACTGTGAGGAGATTCCTGGAAGTTTCCATTGTCCTAGGTTTTTATCATGTTCCAAAGATGCTCTCTTGATCCAGTGGTCTCTCTCAGTACTCTTGCTCCATCCATCCTTTCCTCATCACTCCTGTTCTCACCCCTACCTCCTCTCCTAACCAGTCCCTACATCGATTCTTTCTGCTCCCCATGTCTAATCCGTTTCCACTTCTCTGGGCACTGTGTCTTTCAAGTCTCTCACCTTGGGCTCTCCTTATTGCTTAGCTTCTGTGTCTGTAGTTTGTAGTATGGTTTTCCTGTACTTTATGACTTATATCCACTTATAAGTAAGTGCATATCATATTTGTCTCTCTAGGTCTGAGTTACCTCACCTCAGGATTAGCTTTTCGAGTTCCACCCATTTGCCTGCACATTTCAGGTCATTATTTTTAATGGCTAAGTAATAGTCCATTGTATCATGTACTTTTGCTTTATCCATTATTTGGATTCTTGTGTCCATTCATTTTCCTGATCCTCTGGCCCTCTGTCTTGAATCTTCTCACCCCTGATCCTAACACCCCATTCTTCTCCCCATCTCCTCTCCAATCTGGTTCTCTCCTTCCCTCTGCCTCTGCCTCCTATTACTATTTTATTGCCCCTTCTAAGTGAGATTCAAGTTTCCTCATTTGAGTATTCTTTTTGTTTAGCTTCTTTGGGTCTGTGGATTATAGCATGGGTATTCTGTATTTTATGGCTAATATCCACATGTATAAGTGACTGCCTATCATGCATGTGCTTTGGGGTTTTGGTAACATCACTCCAGATGATATTTTCAGGTTCCATCCTTTTCTCTGCAAAATTCATGATGACCTTAATAGCTGAATAGTATTTCATTGTGTAAATTAATGACATTTTCCTTATCCATTCTTTAGTTGAGGGGATCTGGGTTATTTCCAGTTTCTGGATGTTACTGACAAAGCCACTATAAACATAGTGGAGCACGTGTCCTTGTGGTATGGTAGAGCATCTTTTGGAACTTTTGGATATTTTACCCAGGAGTGATATAGCTGGGTCTTCAGGTAGAACTATTTCCCACTTTCTGAGAAACCACCAGATTGATTTCCAGAGTAGTTTGTACAACTGCACTTCCACTAGCAATGAAGGAATAGTCCCCTTGCTCGACATCTTCTCCAGGATGTGCTGTCACTTGAGTTTCATCCTTGGCCATTCTGATGAGATAAGATTGCATTTCCCTGTTGACCAAGGTCTTGGAACATTTCCTTAAGGCTATGATAGACTTTTTTAATTGGTTTATTTGGATTGTTGATGTCTAGTTTCTTGAGTTCTTTACATATTTTGGATATTACCCCTTTCTCAGATGTTAGGATTAGTGAAGATCTTGTCCCAATCTGTAGGCTGTCATTTCGTCCTATTGACAGTGCCCTTTGACTTACAGAAGCTTTTCAGTTTCATGAGGTCCCATTTATTAGCTGATGGTTTCTATTCAGGAAGTTGTCTACTCAGCCAAGTGTTCAAGGCTCTTTCCCACTTTCTCTTCAATGTGATTTACTGTGCCCAGTTTTATGTTGAAGTCTTTGATCCACTCGGAGTACAGTTTTGACTAGATATGGGTCTGTTTGCATTCTTCTACATGCAGACATCCAGTTAGACCAACACCATTTGTTAAAGATGTTTTCATTTTTCCATTGTGTGGTTTTGTCTTCTTTGTCAAAAATCAAGTCTCTGTGGCTGTGTGGATTTATTTCTGGGTCTTTGATTCAATTGCAATGATCAACCTGTCTGTTTTTATGCCAGTGCCATGCCATTTGTATTGTTATTGCTCTGTAGTATAGTTGACAATCAGGCATAGTGATACCTCCAGAGAGTCTTTTATTGTACTATTTTATCTATCCTTATTTTTCTTTATATTTCCATATGAAGTTGAGTATTTTTCTTTCAGGGTCTGTAAAGGATTGTGTTGAAATTTTTATAAGAATTGTATTGAATCAGCAGATTGCTTTAGGAAGGTTTACCATTTTTACTATGTTAATCTTACTGATCTATGAGCATAAGAGATCTTTCCATCTTCTGATATCTTCTTCAATTTCTTTCTTCAAAGATTTGAAGTTCTTGTCATAAAGGTTTTTCATCTACTTGATTAGAGTTATACCAAAATATTTTACATTATTTGTGGCTATTGTAAAAGGTATTGTTTCTGTGGTTTCTTTCGCAGTCCCTTTACCATTTGTATATAAGAGGGCTACTGATTTTTTGAGTTAGTTTTGCACTCAGCCACTGTGCTGAAAGTGTTTATCAGCTGTAGGAGTTCCCTGGTAGAATTTTGGGTATCATGTATGTATACTATCATATCATCTGTGAATAGTAATACTTTGACTTTCCCCATTCCAATTTTGTCTCTCATTGATCTTCTTTAGTTTCCATATTGTTCTAGCTAAAACTTCAAGTACTATATTGAGTAGATACGGAAAGAGTGGACAGCCTTGTCTTGTCCCAGATTTTAGCTGAATTGCTTTAAGTTTCTCTCCATTTAGTTCAATGTTGGCTATCAGCTTGCTGCATATTGACTTTATTGTTTTGTCTTTATTGACTTTATGTGCTATTTGTCCCTGATTTCACCAAGACTTTTATCATGAACGGGTGTTGAATTTTATCAAAGGCTTTTTCAGTATCTAATGACATGATCATGTGGCATTTTTCCCTTTCAATTTGTTTATATGGTAGATTATATTATTGACAGATTTTTGTATGTTCAACCTGTATTTCTGGGATGATGCCTACTTGATCATGGTAGATAATGTCTTTGAAGTGTTCTTGGATTCAGCTTTCATGTATTTTATTGAGTATTTTTGCATTAATATTCATAAGGGAAATTGGATTGAAATTCTATTTCTTGGTTCGTCTTTGTGTGATTTAGGTATGAGGGTGACTATGGCCTCAGAAAATGTATTTGGCAGTGCTCCTTCTGCTTCTATTTTGTGGCATAATTTGAAGAGCATTGGTATTCGCTCTTTTTTGAAAGTCTGGTGAAATTCTACACTGAAACAACCTGGCTCTGGGCTTCTTTTGGTAGAGAGACTTTTTTTTTTTTTTTTTTTTTTT
>NW_022196891.1:25511810-25516109 GCF_008632895.1 Mastomys coucha | reverse complement strand
CTGTACTCAGTTCGATGGATGGCTGTGAGCCTCTACATCTGTGTTAGTCAGATACTGTCAGAGCCTTTTAATAGAAGGTAGAGAGACTTTTAATTACTGTTTCTATTTCTTTAGGGATTATAGGACTATTTAAATAGTTTACCTATTCTTGATTTAATGTTGGTAAGGGGTATCTATAAAAATTTGTCCACATCATTTAGATTTTCCAATTTTGTGAAGTACAGACTTTTAAAGTAAGACCTAATGATTCTACGGATTTCCTCCATGTCTGTTGTTATGCCTGCCTTTTCATTTTGGATTTTGTTAATTTGGATATTGACTCTCTGTCTTTTAGTTAGTTTGTCTAATGATTTGTCTATTCTGTTGATTTTCACAAAGAACCAACTCTTTGTTTCATTGATTCTTTATGTTGTTCTCTTTGTTTCTATTTTATTGATTTCAGCTCTGAGTTTGATTATTTCCTCCCATCTACTCCTTTTTGATATGTTTGCTTCCTTTTTATAATTATTAGTTGTTTTATTTACATTACAAATGTTGCTCCCCTACTCTGTCCCCCCTTCAAGAGTTCTTCATGCCATCCCTTTGAGAGGGTGCTGCTCACCCTACCCTATTCCCCTAAACTCCCTGCTTCCCCCGTTCCTGGAGCATCAAGTCTCTACAGGATTAGTCATGTCTCCCACTGAAGCCAGACAAGGGAGTCTTCTGCTCCATATGTGCCACAAACCAGCTCATGTATGCTCTTTGGATGGCTTAGTCTCTGGGAGCTCTGAGGGGTCCAGGTTAGTTGATACTGTTGTTCTTCCTATGGGGTTACAATCTTCCTCACTTCCTTCAATCTTTTCCCTAACGCTTCCATAGGGGTTCCCAACCTCAGTCCAATGGATGGATGTAAGTATCTGCATCCGTCTCAGTTGCTGCTGGTGGACTTTCGCAGAGGACACCCATGCTATACTCCTGCCATAAATCTAGAACTTTCAGACATGGTATTAAGTCACTAGTATGATATCTCACTAACTTCTTTATGAAGGTACTTAGTGCTATGACCTTTCTTCTTATCACCACTATCATTGTATCCCATAAGTTTGTGCATCCATTTTCATTGAATTCTAGAAAGTCTTTAATTTCTTTCCTTACCTCTTCCACGACCCAGTCAGTGGTCATTGACTGGAGAGATGTTAAGTTTCCATTTGTTTGTAGGTTTTATTGTTTCTGTTGTTGTTGAGATCCAGCTTTAATCCATGGTGGCCTAATAAGATACAGGAGGAGAGAGGGTATTTTGATTTTCTTGTATCTTTTGGGAATTGCTTTGTGATACAGTATATGTTCAATTTCAGAGAAGGTTCCCAGAAGTTCTAAGAAGATGGAATATACTTCTGTGTTTGGGTAAAATGTTCTGTAAATATCTTTTAGGTCAATTATTTCTGTTTGGTTCCATGACAGTTGATGACTTTTCCATTGGTGAGAGTGGAGTGTTGAAGTCTTCCAATATTAATGTGTGAGGTTCAATGTATGATTTATACTTTAGCAATTTGTTTTACAAATGTGGAAAATCTAATCTCAATTTAAAAAAGAAAAATTAGCATGAATTAATTATACCATATAATGGGTTTTGTTACCACTATCATAAATATGAAAATATATTTATTACATTTTACTTTATACTAATTGTACTGTATTATATTTTATACTATTATAGTATAGTATATATTATATACATGTTCACCCTTTTACTTCCACATGTTGTTGTTTAGTTACTTGGTTGCTCTGTTTATGGGTATTTATAGGAGCATGAGTGAGGTACTATTTACAGAAACATGGACAGCTAATGAAAATGTCTCCTCTTCCCTCAGCAACTATTAGCTGCATATAGATCCTCAGTGAAGGGTAATACTTTATAGTGTCCAGTTAACTGACTACAGAAAGCCTAGTTATGATCAACTTCACCTGAGGGAGAGTGACATGGGCACGGATGAAGGGATTTCCTTCAGTCACTTGATTTGGCCCAAGTGACTGAGGCTTCAGAGAAGTGGTGCCTGGTAACCATAAAGGAGAAGCAACTTTGGGACTGATTTTAGGTGACATTGGATGCAATAAAGAAACACAGATTTTGTTCAAGCAGTCCTCATTACAAACTGGTAACCAACCTTCCAGCCTTCTTTCTTGGAGGGCCAGTACTTCTCAAAGCACCTGACTTCTGGATAAGTCATTTAGAGTCTTGGGTCATTCTGACTAGAAATACCACGTTTGCATAGTTTCTGCCTTCCCTGTAACTGCTACCAGAGATGATAATAAATTACTAGCAATTTTAAAGTGGAAAGGCCTGATTAGGAGGACCAGAGGGACAGAAGAAATAAGTGGCCTTCCGCATTGCAATCATCTAGACAGGAAACACTTCAGTCAAATCCTGAAGAGTAACACTGAGAAACATGGCGGTGCAGGTGTAGAACTCTTGTGCCATGCTTTGTTCTGAACCGAATCTTCAGCCCATATGAAGACTCCTTAAGACTCAGAAAGAAAACAAAGTTTATAAACCCCAAGAAGTAAACAAATATAAACCTCGGGAAGCTCCAAAAACTTACAAGATTCACAAGCCCTATCCTGTCACTGCCACCTTGGGCAAATACCACCAGAGGTTAGAGAAGCAGAAACAACTGCTCAGGAGAGAAGACTCTCTGACCTGTCCAGCTCTGCCTCAAGGTCACTCAGGGAGCCTCACAAATGCAACTTCTGTGAGTTAACATTTAGCTTGGTGGTGGTCTTATCATGAAGCGACTGCCTTTGACTCAGCCATACTCCTATAAGCAAACCTTCACCTATGCTTCTGTAAGGGACCTTAATAAACAAGTTGGTTCATAGGATTCGAATTTGGTCTGTCACTGGTGATCTATCTGGAATGAGCAGATGGGTTCACATTTTCCCAAGAGAAAAATCACATAACATGGGCAGGTCTGAAGAAGAGGTGATTAGAGAAGAGGGATATTTACAAGGGAAGTGCCTGGGTTGCGGTCCTGCCAGTCTGCTATCATCAAAGCTCTGCTGTGTAACCTGGAGAATAACACTAAGCTTAACTTCCTATGACGCACAAGGGAGACAAAAATTGTCTACCCTGCACAACCATTTTAAGGATTTTTTTTTTTTTTTTTTTTTTGGTTTTTTTTTTTGAGACAGGGTTTCTCTCTGTAGCCCCGGCTGTACCGGTACTCACTCTGTAGTCCAGGCTAGCCTCGAACTCGGAAATCCGCCTGCCTCTGCCTCCCAAGTGCTAGGATTAAAGGCGTGCGCCACCACCGCCCGGCAAGGATTTTTAATAGTTCTTATAAATCACATAAAATTCCCTATCATATAACCTGTCATACAATGAGCATTCACAAGGCATGATAAAATTTTTTTACACAATTATTAAAGTGTAATCGTCAGGCTTTGTGTATGAGTATAGTTTCCCTGCAAATTGGAAGTAAGAGAACTCCAAGATTCCCAATTATTTTCAATTAAAATGTAAGATTTTAATGAGGGAGGTCTTGAGTCAGAGTAAAAATGTCCAGCTTGAAATGGGCAGTGTGTGCATGCAAGTATGAAGACACAGGGTACAAGTTTTCAAATTAACCAGAAGTTTGTGATGCAAGGAAGAAAATTCTTAAACCCTATGACTTAAAAGTTAAGGAAAACATTATAGTTTCTCTAATAAATACTTAGCACTGGGTTAATTATCTTAAAGACTTTAAGATGTCCTGAAGAACCCAGGTTCTCTCTCCTCCACCAACCTAAACACATTCCTTTCTCAACAAGGGTAGTGTCTTCATGACTGCAAGCACTTCTGAACCAGCTCAAACAGGGACCCAACAATGAGGTTGTTCCTTTCTTATCAGATATTCCATAATACATCACTCCTCTCTTGATGATTTGGGATAAATTCTCTTCCCTGAGTCAATTATAGGTAAAGAGAGAGAGAGAGAGAGAGAGAGAGAGAGAGAGAGAGAGAGAGAGAATTTAATTCATTCACATTGCCTCATATAAATCTAGATTTAAGTGGACAGTTGGTGGAAGATGAGACTTCTGCTGGGTAGGAGATCACCTGGCCTCACATGGCTGATTAAGTCTTTTTACCATACCATGCTTTCAATGAGCAGCTCTTCACAGTCACATGACTCCAGCCAAAGGTGGCTGCCTTCTGGCTGCTACCCTTTCATCTTTCCAGAACGTGGGTATTCATGGCCTTCCAAGAAAGGCAGCTGTCATTCATTTCCTCAAGCCATCCAGGGCAATGCCACTGCCACAGACTAATTAAGTGAAACCAAGCAA
>NW_022196891.1:25509346-25511800 GCF_008632895.1 Mastomys coucha | reverse complement strand
AAAAAAAAAAAAAAAAAAAAAAAACAAGTGGGGCCATTCCTCACTCTTCACAAATGCCACCTGCAGCAGTCCTGCCTTGGCTTTGCCTCTGCAGAGTCTGGAGAGATTGGTCCAGCTATGTAAACTGCCTGGCTGTTCTCTCCAGAGCAGAGAGCAGGCTGGAGACTAGATGGACAGCAGATGGTAGCAAGTGTAGCCAGCAGATGGTTAAAGATCCTCTTGTTGCCAGAAGGGGCAGTCAACCATGGTACTAGCAGAACATGGGTCCTTTGTCTCACTGATGCATGTGACAAACTCACTTTTACTCTAATTCCTCCTCTTTTCTGAAGTCTTCCTTGTTTAATGACTGACAAACCGGGAGATGGCACCCATGCATTGTATAACACAGCTGACCTTCTCTAATTCTTGGATGGGTAAGACGGAAGGAGCCCACATGAACTCAGACCTCTCCAAAGAGGACAGTGACTATAAATGAATCTAAAAACGCTACAGTTAAAGATCCACCAACCCACTTCCCCATGTCCTACAAGATACTCTAGAATCCTAACATTCTCTTATATATTTTAAGAAAGAAAAAAAAAAAAAACCTTTCTATTGACTCTTTGTAACAAACACACTCTTGATGAAATGGTTAGTTTTCAAAGTTTGAGCTGAGATGACAGTTCAGTAGGTAAAGCACTTGCCATGCAAGTGGGAGCTCCTGAGTTCATAGTCTCAGAACACAAGTGCATCTGTAATTGTAAAGCGTCTTGGAGCATCTTGGTGCTCCAAAGCAAGATGGGAACAGAGACAGGGGAATTCTCAGAAGCTCATAGTCTAACTAGTTGGGTATACTTAGCAGCCAACAGGAGACCCTGTCTAAAACAAGGAAGAAGGTAGGAATTGACACCCAAGGTTGTTCACTGACCTCCATAAATATCATGGTACCAAGCTCCCACACTCACAGACACACACACACACACACAGAGGTGGAGAGAGAGGTGGGGGGATATTTTTTAAATGTTTAGACCCAGATTCTGAAAGCTTTTTCACAAGTTGTCCAAACAGAAATGTTTAATTATTTTTTTCCTGGACTGAGCCTATATCTTTAAAAATGGCTACTGTACAAATAATTTTCTAGAAGTAATTAATTTTCTTTCTCATCTTATATGATAAATTGTCATACTTAACTGGTATAAATAAAAGCAGAAATAGTTATAGTGTGAAGTTTCATTATGCACTTTTAAAAACTTTAATTGAGGTGTAACCTACAAAGGAAATATATGCATACCAAAAACATATTGACAAATTCCTCTTCACATATCAAACTTGCCCACCAAACCAGTATTTGCATGGTTAACAGGACTCCAAACTCACCTGTCAGCACCCCTTAAGGTTTATCCCATCTCCTGACTGTCAGTTGTACCTAATAGTCTCCGCTGTCTTTGAATTTCATTTAAATGACTTTTATAGTAAATTTTGCATCCAGCTACATTCACTTAACATCAGCAAAATTCCACATTTTGCATAAATGCCATTCTCAGAGTACATTTAATGTACATTCTATTGTGTAAATATACTGGAATTTATTTTTCAATTCTAATGTTGATAGACATCTAGGTCATTTTCCAGTGTTGGCTATTTCCAACAGTACCACTTGGAATTATTTGCTGTGTATCTTTGGGGGAATATATGTAAGTGTTTCTGTATCTAGAACACATACATAGTAAAGAAATTGCTGGGCTCTAGGGTATGTGTGTACTCAACTTTAGTATATAGATTCTGACAAAGTGGTACCACTCCAGAGCCGATGCTTTTAAAATGTAGAAAATAGTTGATGGACCCCACTATAGCCCTCGTGGATCCCTTAGCACACTGCAGATATCAGTTAAGAATTCCTGCTTAAAAGAAACCTATTTGGGATAAACTTGCTCCACTGAAAACTGTACAACATAGCTCATACAAATTTGAAACTGATTAACTCCTCTGTGATGCCTAATGTTGGCCGTCAGACTGACTGCACTAAGAAATGCCTGGGCAACGGGTAAAACTATTCCTGGGTATGTTTGTAGAGGCTATTGCAAGAGGAGAAAGAACTGGAGTCCGCACAGGTTGAGTAATGAAAGATAGAACCTTGGTTTAGGGTATCCTCTGAGAGGCTAATTGGAGCAAGGAGACAGGGGAAGTCATCAATCCTCCCCACCCCCTTCTCTCCCTCCTCTCTCCTCTCTTTTTCCTCTCTGCTCCTCTTTCTTTTTCCCTTTCTTTCCTCTCTATCTCCCTGTCTCCTCTTCTCCTATCCTTTGCTCTATTCTTTCCTCATTGTCTCTTTACTCTACCCCCCTTTCCTCCTCTTCCTGCTCTTCATCATCATTCTTTTCTCTCTTCCTCTCCCCCTTCCAAAATCCCTTCTTTTCTCTGTCTGTCTCTGTCTTTCTGTCTCTGTCTGTGCCTCTCTCTCTCTCTCTCTCTCTC
>NW_022196891.1:25462664-25509336 GCF_008632895.1 Mastomys coucha | reverse complement strand
CTCTCTCTCTCTCTCTCTCTCTCTCTCTCTCTCTCTCTCTCTCTCTCTCCCTGACACCTCATCTCTCCCTTGCTACATCAGAGTTTCTGGATCGCCATCTTTTGTCCTTATAATGATCTATGCCAAGCACTTCTCTGAGAATGGTGTATTGTGTGCATGTCTCTGTATCTGCAATCAGATGGCCCATTCCCCTAAGCCTTCTTTTATGAATCTATATAAAGCCCATTGGTTCCTTTTCTCTGTAGACTTCTAACTAATATATCCTAGTTCAGCCCTGTTATTCTCAGGCTATTAACCAGTTCTTCCCAGGTATGGCAAGGGCTTCATGGTCCCCTGAGGCCTTTTGTGTGATGAGAACACTGAATCTTAGAACACCATATGATCACGAGCAGTATATATCTGGATGGAATCTAAAGTCATGTCCTCGGGGCACAAAACTTCTGACTTCAGCATCAGACTGTCAGGGAGGTAGAGAGAACAGGTAATATACACACTTTCATGTCAAACAGACGTAGACCTGCAGACTGATTCGGCATGGCCTCCATATACCTGTGCACACATATGTGAACAAGTTCAAATACACACAAAAAAAATACAAAGTAAACCCCGTGCTGGTCTCAGCTCCTTTTTTCTCTCCATTATGAGTCCTCACTTCTCCCTACAACAACCTGGTGTTTTCTCCATTCTCTCTCTCTCTCTCTCTCTCTCTCTCTCTCTCTCTCTCTCTCTCTCTCCCTCTCTCTCTCTCTTTCTCTCTCTCTCTCTCTGATCCAGTTGCTTTCCTTGCCTGTCTTACCTGTGATTTATTTTCCATACTGATCCCCTTTAGATCTCAACTCCAATGTCACCTCCTCTGGGTGCCGCACAGTTCTCTCTCCTGGGGAAGCTCTTCAGCATCTCCTCTATCTTATTTGCTTGTTACGTGTTTTTAGCATACCTTATTGGTTGGATATCAGACATGTGTGTTCACTGCCTTCCCACAACTAACTCAAGCAAAAGCAAAATGAGCATATTTCTAAATGACTGCTTCTTCCCCAGCATCTAGAGGATGGGAGTTCTCAACAAATGTTTGAAGAACAAATGACTGGGGTACAAATCAGGGACTGTGTTGGTTGAGATGAAGCCATTGCCAATTGTCTTTGTGCATATACATGAAACCAAAGGTTCTACCCACCAGAGTTTACAACTGTTTCCTTCTTGAATTCAAGATCAGCACATTTTCTTGCCTTAGAGATACTCAACTCTTGCATTTCCATTACCTCATTTCAATCGATCAATGCTGTGAACTTTTTGAACCCATGCACTTGAGCTACTAGCTGTAGTCACTTGCCAGTGCATGAAGACAGCGGTTTACCATGTCGAAACCCAGAACTATAGACTATGGAAAATATAACTTCGGAGGTGAGGGGCCCATTGAGACGGTGAGCCTGCTGTTCCCAACTCCCCCTGCTCTTGTGCCAAGACAAGATCAATGGGGAAGACACCCACAGAGAGGCCCTCTGTCAGCCTTGCCCACACTGTTCTGTCAACTCAGCAAAGCCAGGAAGCAATGGTCTGCGAATTGTGCTGTGTGGCCACAGCCAGGAGCTCCAGGTGACTTTCAGATCCTTGCCAGGAAGAAGAGGGGGTTTGGTTCATTGGAAATTTTCCAATTTAAAAGCAATATAGATCCATAGTTTTGCCTTTTCCTGGGAAATGTTCATTCCATAGCTATCAGCTAATTATGATTTTCTTTCCTGCTAATTTTGGTGCTGATCAATACCTGTAAGATACAATGTAAAAACAACAAGATCAAGTGTCAAAATTACGCTGAGAAGCTAAGAATGTTCATCAGACCAAACGCAATAAACAGGATTTGTCTGACAGAAAATGACAAAACTATGCCATCAAGACTAATCAACTAAGGAATTTTAAAGCTGACCTTGCCCCTGCCCTTAAAGCTGACAGCAAAAAATAGCATTATGGAGACTGGACAGATGACCTGGGGGGGAGGTGAGAGCATTTGCTGCACAAGCATGAGGAAACTGCATTTGAATCTTTAGAGTTCACATAGAAAGCGGGGTGCGGCCATACATACATCTCTTATCCCAGCACTGTTGGGAGTAGAGACTGGAAACTCTCTTGCTTGCTGGATGTCAATCTAGCTCCAGGTTCAGTGAGAGACCCAGTCTCAAAAGAACACAGTAAAGAGTGGTAGACCAGGATGCTTGCTTCCTCTGGCCTCCAGGGCATGCACCTCTCTCTCTCTCTCTCTCTCTCTCTCTCTCTCTCTCTCTCTCTCTCTCTCTCTCTCTCCCATGGGGCCCATACCTTTTATCTTAAGCCATGTATTCCAACAGAACCTAAGTGCCTACTGGTCACAGACTTCAAACAGGCATTCTCTCCCACCAGAGCATAACTGGTCTCCTTTGAGCCTTTCAGAGTTAGCTTGGGGGTTCCCTCCATATCTAACATGCACTCTCACCAATTATACACACACACCCGCAATGGAAGATTGTCCCCACTGTGTTCATGTCAGTATTAGAGAGGAGTCTACACAGATGAGGAATTACATATATACATTCTGAAACATCTATTTAGAACTCCTTTACAAAGTCCATAGTGTAGCCCACAGTAGCCATGATGCCAAGCTGCATTTCACAAAGACGGCAAAGTCCTCGCTTGGGAGCCCGCGGCACAAGACTGAGATCTTTGTTTGTAGACTTTTACTTTGCTAGGCTGAGATAACAAAATCCCCATAGAACATTATCTACCTATTCTGAAAGCTAGAAGTCTAAGATTTTAAGTATCCATGGGATTGATTTCTTCAGATGTCTGTTTCTTAACTCTAAATGGCTGCTTTCATGTGGTGTGTGTGTGTGTGTGTGTGTGTGTGTGTGTGTGTGTGTGTGCGCAAACCAAGGGTCAACTTCAGGTGACACCATCCCCCTTATTTTTGAAACATGGTCTTTCTCTTTTTACTTGGATCTCACCAAATCGGGCAGTCTTATTGACCAGGAAGCCTCAAGAGATCTTCTAGTCTCTATGTCCTCAGAATTAAGATTTAAAACTCATTTTTAAACACTCTGGGTTATGAGGGATCTAACTCTGATCCTCATGAGGGGGGAAGTGAGAACATAGACATGGAGATAGACAAGACTGTATAAACATGGGGAGAAAACTATCAAGATCTGGGGAAATGCCACTGGGTCATTAAGAAGTAGGACAGTACCTAGGGTCCTAATCCTAACCAATCCAACCCACTATAAAGTGCATCTTGAGGTAACGGTGCTCCAGTATGTAAACTGGGCAGAAATACTTGAGCTCCAGCCAGGTCCTTCAGTATAGTTTGACAGCTGAGTCTCACAAGGACGGAATTGCATGGTTAGAATCTATGTGCCCTTTGCCACCTCAGAGACACACAGTGACGTGCATAAAGAAGCTACCACACAGGAGGAGCACGGGGGCTTGATGGAGAGTCCGGCCTCTAGCAGAGTATTTATAGAAGCTGGCAGCTCGGCTCCCTTCGAAGAAGCAGATGGAAGGTGCCAACGCCTGTAGAGGAAGCACTGGGGAGAACTGGAGAGTTTCTGTATGCCTTGGATGGGAAAGCAAGCCAGAAAAGCAAACAAGAAATGAAAGCAAAACTGAGGGCTGATGATTAATATTGATTGGCCCCTTGTCAGGATCTATAGGCATGTAGGAGACAAACTTCTGGGCATATCTCTGAGGGGGTTTCTAGACTGGGTTCACTGAGTCAGGAACATCTACACTATTATGGGAAACCCCATCCCATAGGAGTGGGTCCTGACCTGAGGAAAAGCATGGAAGCTGAGCTGAGCACCAGCATTCATCTCTCCCTGCTTCCTGACTGTGGATGCAGTGTGACCAGCTGCCTCAAGCTAGTGATTTCCCCACTGTTTGGGCATGGCCGTGAGGCTGTGAGGAGGAGAACCCTTTCCTCCGTGGAGGTCATTTTGTCAGGAATTTTGACCCAGTGTGGGGAACGTAATCGATTCAATGAAGAAGCCTGAATGGGAGCCTGGCATTAGCATGAAAGCCGTGGCAATTAGGGTGGCCACATTGGCAAGCCCTGTGTTATCTTGGGCCATTGCTGGAGTGATAATGGCCTTGGAAATGGCTCTTTAGAGATTTCTGGAGTGTAGGGCTTTAGACTGTGTCCTCTCCCCTATGGTCAAGCTCTATGTGATTGGGATGACTGTATTGTATTCATTCGGGAGCTCAGAAAGACGGAGTCACAGCCCATTAAAGCAAAGGGACATGCATTCCACAAGTGAGAATCTGTTTTGAATGTGAACTGGTTGCTGATATTCTTACACAAGGAACTTGCATAGAAAATCTACAGTTGCATTTCTCTAGAGAAATGTGAAGCACTTATAAGACAGCATGACAGTGATTGACCAGAGCTGAGACACCATCTTTTTGTGGTGGAATCATGTGCTCTCGATCCCACCATCCTGCTTCCTCATTTAAGCTCCTGCATGGAACAGCAGAAATTTTAGCCCTAGGTCCCTAAGCTCTGCACTTAAGGCATCAAACTGTGGGAACCCTGCTGGGTGGGATGATGTAATTGTCAACCCTGCCATTGTTGAGGGTCTCTTGTCACTAAAGATTCCATGTGATATAATTCCCACTTGTGGGAGACAAGATATGCACAGATCTTCATTACAGAAGCCTAAAAACAGTGGAAAGATCGACATCCGTTCATTTTGGAAGACACTGCAAAATTTTGAGGTGACAGTGATTGATGGGATACAGGAGCAGAGTCTCCATAGAGAGGATAGGGGATCATAAACAGGAGTTTCATTGCTTATTGTCACACAAAGTATGAAAGTCTCAGCCTCCAGCCACAGATATGAGATAAGGAGCTAGGTCACCCGAGCTTCAGTTACAAAGTACTGAGATATTCCTATGTGTGGTATGGGGTGAGGGTGTACATTTATGTTTGCATGTGAGCATTGGTGGCATGTGCCCGTGCACTACATACATGCAGGGGTAAAGTGCAAACTCAGGTGTCAGTCTTCTCCTTATACCTCATTTGAAACAGTCTCTTATTGTTCACTGCTGCATATCTCAAGGCAGCTGGCCCTTGAGCTTCCAGGAACTCTCTGTCTCCAGTTCCCATCTCACTATACAAGCACTGGGATCACAGAAGTATACAACTATGATAAGTTTTATATCATTTCTGGGGATCCAACCTCAGCTCCTTGTGCTTGTTGGGCCAGCACTTTACCCACTGAACCAGCTTCTGAGGCCTAAGTCCTGAGATATTCTTGAAAAGAAGAACTTTGATCCCAATGCCTGATGCCCTAAGAGGAACCAGGTGCTAGATACTCGGTATGTTCTAGCATTGAAAAGACATGCTTTACTTTCTTGGAGTTGTTGGTCATGGTTACCTAGGAGACTCCCAAAACAGTGCATGGTATTTCTCTTGCCCTGGGTTGCCCACTCTGCAGAGGAAGATACATTCCTATTGCTGATAACACCATGAACTTCATAAACAGGCTCTATCAACCCCTGAGCTGGAACTGCAATCACAGCTTCTTCCCCAGGACTGGCTTTCAGGATACCAGAGGGAATCGTGCACATTTCCAAAGGAGGGAAGCAACTAGCAGTCCTACCTGGCTATGACACATGAACCATAACAGTGACCAGTATGATATAATAGCCATAAGTGTGCAGTAGTATCATGCATACCTTGGTGGCAACCAACAGCTCTCCAATTGAACTTATGACCTATTCGACAGGAGGAAAATCATCCCTGGTTCTGGAAATGTAGCCAACTACCCAGGACTAGTGAAGCCTAGAATCTTGGAGGATATTCTGCAACCACTACCCTACTAAACCAGTATATTCCATAACGGCCTGTTTTTCCTTATACCCACAGATTAGTGTGGTCCTCATCTCTTGTAAGAAAAACTTTGCTTTGCAACAGAAAATCGCAACCAATCAAAATGCAGAGTTGTAGAGCCCAGTCCCAGAGTATCCATCAGCAGTACAAACCCTACATTCAAGGCTCAGGAAACATTTCAGAAGAGGAGGAAGAAAGATTGTAAAAGTCAGGAGAAAAGGAAGTTTGTGATGAGATTGTATCTCCTAAGAATGTCAGAAACTACACCATAAAGTCTCACCTACAAAGCTATCTGAGCATGAGATGAACAAAGACAATAACATACAGAAGATGGATCGAGAAAGTCCAAGAGGTCTCAACCCTACTTAAATAAATAAAGGCAGCCAAGAAATGTTGAGAGCAGGGGAAATAGTCTCCCTCAGGAGAGAACACACCACTTGGTTATCCCATACAAAAGGGTCAATCCTAAAGGCATAAATAAAGTAACATTATTATGCTGGCTAATTTTTTGTCACCTTGACACAGCAAAAATCATCTGAGAGAAGAGAACCTCAATTAAGAAAATACCTACACAAGATTGGGCTGTAGGCACGCCTGTAGGACATGTTCTTAATTAGTGATTCATTTGGGCTCAGTCCATTGTTGGTGGTACCATCCCTAGGCTGGAGATCCTGGGGTTGATAAGAAAGCAAGCTGGGTAAGTCATGAGGAACAAACCATAAAGAGCAAGCCAGTAAACAGCACCCCTCCATGACCTCTGCACCAGCTCCTGTCCTCCAGGCCCCTGTCCTGTTTGAGTTTCTGTCCTGGCTTCCTTCAATAATGGACTCCATTGTATAAGTATAAGCCAAATAAACCCTTTCCTCTTCATGTTACTTCTGGTCATGGTGTTTCATCACAGTAACAGAAACCTTAACTAAGACAATTATATAGACTGAGCAGGTTGTATTTGTGTGTGTGTGTGTGTGTGTGTGTGTGTGTGTGTGTGTGTGTGCATGTGAAATGTAAAAGAGATGATGAATTTGAAAGGGACCAAGGTGTGTGTGAGAGGGTTTAAAAGGAGGAATGGCAAGGAGAAATGAAGTAATTGCATTATATTCTAAAAAATAAAAGATATTACTTTTAAAAGTAGATGCTGCAGTGATTTGACAGGTCAATAGCATAGACTGCATCTGTCAGTACACAGTGGTCTGGTTAATTACAAACACTGGCTCCATGCCTCACAGGCTATGTAAATCTGGATATCTGGGCCCTCTGTAATTTCCTATGCCCCATCCATAAAAAAGCAATCAATAATACTTACCATGTCTAAAAGAACTCAATTTAATGTAATAATATAGATGCCAATAGTAAATATGGCTGGTCTCTGTCTCTATGGTTATTTCACTCAGAGTCATCAGCCACAGGACAGAAATGCCCAGACAAGGGTCCAGGAATATAGTTCAAGTGATAGAGTGCTCTCCTAAGATGCACAAGGTCCTGGGTTCCATTTGAAGCAGCATATAAAGAGGGTATGGCAGTACAGCCTGGATAGCCCAGCACTCGAGAGGTGGAGGTAGGAGAATCATGAATGTGATATGATCTTGGTGACAAATGAGTTCGAAGTCAACCTAGACTGCATGAGATCCTGCATTAAAGAAAGAAGAGAAGGGAAGGGAAGAGACAGGAAGGGAAGGAAAAGGACTCAGAAATATGTACTATATGAATTAAACAAGAGTAGGGGTTTTTATGTATTCTATGTAATATAAAAATGATTTAAAGTATTATACATAGGAGGAGGCTATATCTGTGGATTTTGGAATCCAGGGGGGATTTTGGAATTGGTTCCTAATGGGTACTGAACAATGACAGAACCCAATAAGTAATTATTACTATAATATCTCTGACTCCTTTTAACAAGTTGTAAAATAAATAAATAAATAAAGATCAAAAAGAATGAGCCTCTTGCCCAAGCTTATCAGGTCATAAGTAACAGGAATACTATTAAAGCTTGTGTCCGTGTGCCTGGGAATGTATGTGATTCTATCACAGAGTTACAACACTGTCTTAGGGTCACCCAGACAATATTAGAAATCCTAACTGAAAGGGAGAAAGAGAAAGTTAGGGTAGTGAGTTAAAATGTAGCAATTAAATCTTTCTTGATGGGTAAGCTTTCTTTTCTCTAAATCCCTTTCTTCTACCTACCACCAAAACCATTTCCATATGCATGTTAAGCTCAGCTCCCCGTGGAAATACAATGCCATCCATCCAGGCGCAAGTCATGCTTAATAAAGAATGGCAGGGCAAGGTCACTGGCAAAGCTGCCTGGCTCTGCACCAGTTCTCCCACATGGAAGGCGAACTCTCTGCCACTCAACCCCATGGTCCTGGATCTCCTCCAGAAAAAAATGACAGGCCCACCATGTGGGTAGGCAAAGGCACAGAGGTGGTGGAGATGGGTTGGGAGATGGAAGAAACATGTCAGGGACGTCTAGAAGCCAAACAGATGGCATGGCCTCTCTGGAGGTGGCCCAGAAACCACAGCAGCAAGCTGATGACATGGGCATATGTGTGGCCAAGAGGACCAGGAAAGGGTTGTGGAAGGTGAGGCACAGAGGTACCAAGCTTGGCAAGGAACTGACAGGAAGCAGGGAAGAGCATTCATGAGCTTACGAAGAAGCAAGCCCTGCCAGAAAAGGGCCTAGGCTGGGCTGGAGAATGGTGGTAGTCATGGGATAATCAGCAAGAGATGAGAGTTGCAGAAACTAGCCTATCAGGAGTTGAGACACTAGGGGTAGAGCATGGCTGGCAGGCACAGGATGGTGGACAGACTTAGGAAGTCTCTGTTTATTAAGGTTGGGCTTTTTTTGTGTCACAAAGATGAGTTGAGTTGTACTTGCATTGGAAGCAATGCATTGCTCTTCTCAGAGAAAGCCACTGTGGTTGGACATACATATGAATTAGGTGAATAACAAGGAGACATGAAGTGAGAGGCAACATTTGTCTCTGCTTCCTGACTACAGACAAAATGATTCCAGTTGCCTCCTGCAACCACGCGTTCTCCACATTGATGGACCATACCCTCAAACTATGGACCAGAATAAACCCTTCCTTACATTGCTTTTGTCCAGGAATTTTGTCACAGTCCTTAGAAAAGTACCAATACACCCTCTCACTGTCCACATAGGACATCTGGTTATAGAGTGATGCTTGTACCTCCAAGTGTTAGGCTAGAGTGGTGGCTACCTGCTTAGGCCACAGGAGGCCACCTGTGCTCTGGTCCATGTGCCTAAAGCCCATGCCAGCCACAGCATAGGGCTGGAGCTGCTCTGCTCCACATCTGGGTTAATCTAACACTGATGGTTGATGGTTTTCTCTATTATGCCTCATCTGGGGTGGTATGCAGCTGTGTCTAACAGCTTTCAGCTTCTCTCCACCCTCTTTCTGAACAGATTTCCCATAGACTATGAGGCCCCCCACAGCTGTCACCAGTAGCATTTCCACACCAGGATGTCTTCCTCTTTGGGGTACCTCCCATTACAGCCTGATATTTTCAGGGAAACCTGCTGGCATCCACTCCTGAGCTAATGATCACATTTTCTTTGCTCAAGGAGCTGAGATAGCAGGAGGTTTGCAAATGATGTCTGAGTGAAGTCTACTGGATATTCTTCTAAGTGAACAGCTAGAACATAGGATAACTGTCTTTTATGAAGCAATGTCCTGGTTTATGTTCTTTTCCTGTTAACAGGTAATTTTAAGGAACATGCCCAAGCAAGATGTACATCTTAGCAGTCACATTAAACTCTTAACTGTTCAAGTAGTTGCTGTAGATCAAACAAAAGTCTTTATATATCAAGTATGATGAAAGACTTCCTTGGTAAAATGCTGGTCAAGCAAGTATGAGGAGTCCATTTCAGATCCCCAGCATCCTGCTAAAAGAAAAATGCATGAAAAGTTCCAGAGATGCTTCAGTGGCTAAGAGCAATGGCTGCTCTTCCAAGGGACCTGGGTTGGATTCATAACACCCTTATGGCTGCTCACAACCATCTATACCCCAGATCCTCTGGCTTTCATGAAACTAGGCACACATGTGGTATGCAGACATACATGCAGGCAAATACCCATAGAATTAAAATTTTTTAAATGGGCCCAATGATAACTATCTCTGTCACCCCAGAGCTAGGGGTAGGAAGGAGTAGAGACAAGGGAATTTCTGGAACATGCCGGCTGCCAGGCCTGCTGAGTTATATATATATGTGTATGATTGTGTATATATGTATATATATATACATATATACACAATCATACACGCATGCATGCATACAGACACACACACACACACACACACATACACACACAATCTTTGGATGTTCTCAGTCTACAGAGAGCACAATTAACAAAATAGAAGTGTTAGTTATGAAAGGTAAAATAGCTCCTGGAAAGAAAATGAGAGAGAGAGACAGAGACAGAGACAGAGAGAGAGAGAGAGAGACAGAGACAGAGACAGAGACAGAGAGACAGAGAGAGAGACAGAGAGAGACAGAGACAGAGAGACAGAGAGAGAGACAGAGAGAGACAGAGACAGAGACAGAGACAGAGAGAGAGACAGAGACAGAGACAGAGACAGAGAGAGAGAGAGAGAGAGAGAGAGAGAGAGAGAGAGAGAGAGGTCTTATGAACTGAGACATACAAATCAAAGCTGGGAATGACACTTATCTCCAAACATAAGACTTAACTAATGCTGAGCTCTTAGAAAATCTAAGTGCTACATAAATGCAAAATTCTTGTTTCCCAGACCATTGAAGATGCTTTCAGAAATAGCATGTAATGCTCATATTAGAGAAGATTAATCCCTGCCCCAATGTGAATGACTTCCAAAGTGGCTTGACAAATGACAGGGACACAGCAGTTTTATGAATCTAATACTAACATTCTCTGTAACAATGAAACACAAATTAAAAGAAAAAAATCTTTGAATAACATCAGGATAATAGTACCATATCTGGATGGTGGTACCTGACTTCCCAAAGAAGCCATATAGAGAGGCACTGGTACATAAATGCTAATATTATGCCAAAAACCAGAAACTCAGTGATGTGGTCCCTGCCCCATCCATCCCTTGTGTTGACTCTCTTGGAACCTCTGTCTTGACCTCCAGCACATGTCCATAACCACCAGATCTCCTTGACCTGCCACCTGGTAGTCATCCCTCTCCCAAGTCTAATGACTAGATATGCCCTAGTCAGTTTCCCCACTAGATGGGACTGCATTCAGCCAAAGCAGCATTTCTGACATCCTGGAAATGCTCTGAGGCAGAAAAGCAGAGTGGCCAGGAGGTTATAAACTGTCCTCCATATTTGTGGATAACCTAGGGATGTGACACTAGGTACCTTAGTTAATGTTCCATCAATTGCACAAGTCACAGAGGGACAATGAAGACATGAACATTAAACAGATAGGCAAGGAGAGAAAAAAACTATAAAAGGAGGAAGACAGATGAGAAAAAAAAAAAAAGGTAGGAGCAAAGAAAGTCGGTGTAATGTTTGCCTGGCAGACACGGACACAAAGCCTCAGGTTTGATCTCCAGCACTAAATAAACAAGGTGCGGTGGAGCACACCTTTAATCCCAGCTATCAGGAGATGGGGATAGAAGGATCATTTAAGGTTAAGATCATCCTTGGATACATAGTGAGTTCAAGGCCACCATGGTATACTTGAAACACTTTGTTAAAGTTGGTGAGGAGGAGGAGGGGTAGGAGGAGGCAGGAGAGGAAGAAGAGAAGGAAAAGGAAGAAGAGGAGGAAGAGTTTAAAGAGACAAGACAAGAACAAGGTGCCAAGGGAGAGGGAGTAGTGAGGATGCAGAAAAGCTTGGCTACTCACTGAAGGAAAGAAAGGAGAACAGAAGGCAAGTTCCCACACAACCAGGAGAGCTTTGCAAAGAGAAACCATAAAGGCCATCCAGAAAACCGTGAGGAGACTCTTGGGAATCTGTCTGAGGCCCCCATATAATAGAAATGAGATTCAATGGGGGAAAGGAATATGAAGAACAAGCAAGAGACACTAGCTACTCCCAAGTATGCAATGATAGCTTGAGATAATTTAAATTTGAAATTTGAATTTTCAAGGGAGTCTGAGCAGTGATAGCTACCTGGGTGCTGTGCCTCACTGTGACTGTCAACCAGTCTTATGGCACTGCAAAGGTATTTCCTGCTCAGGGCTGAGGCTTCCAATAGGATATGACTGAGGTTTGAACGCAGAGATGTCGTGCATAGGTAGAGTCTGTACCACATCTCTGTCTTATCCCAAACTGATTTTCCTTCTAGGTTATTGGTGCCTGGAATTCCAGGATATTGTATTTTGTAGAAAACAATAAATAAAATAAATAAGTATTATATAAATACATAAATCTATAAATAAATATCTGGCCTCAAACTGAGTGTCTAGCATTACCAAATCTATGGCAGAAGATTTACATAATTATGTCATTTAATCCCCAACACACTTTCTGAAGCAAAGGCATTTAATCCTCGTTTCACAAAAGAGGACATCAGAGCTGTATTCATTAGTTATCTTGTTGCTGTGACAAAATACTTGACAAAAAAAGAAAAGAACAACATAGGAAAGGGAGAATGATTTGGGATCACACTTTTAGGGCACGGTGTATCGTGGTGAGGAAAGCATGGTCCCTGCAGCTGGTCACATGGTACTCACAGTCAGGAGGCAGAGAGAGAGATGGATGCTGATGCAGCTGGTCACATGGTACTCACAGTCAGGAGGCAGAGAGAGATGGGTGCTGATGCAGCTGGTCACATGGTACTCACAGTCAGGAGGCAGAGAGAGATGGATGCTGATGCAGCTGGTCACATTGTATCCACAGTCAGGAAGCAGAGAGATGTATGCTGATGCAGCTGGTCACATGGTACTCACAGTCAGGAGGCAGAGAGAGATGGATGCTGATGCACCTGGTCACATGGTACTCACAGTCAGGAGGCAGAGAGAGATGTATGCTGATGCAGCTGGTCACATGGTATCCACAGTCAGGAGGCAGAGAGAGATGGATGCTGATGCAGCTGGTCACATTGTATCCACAGTCAGGAAGCAGAGAGATGTATGCTGATGCAGCTGGTCACATGGTACTCACAGTCAGGAGGCAGAGAGAGATGGATGCTGATGCAGCTGGTCACACAGAATCCACAGTCAGGAAGCAGAGAGAGATGGATGCTGGTGCTCAGCATAATTTCTCCTTTTAGTTTATTCCAGGAGTCCAGTCTGCTGAATGCTGATGCTCTGTGCCCTTTAGGTGTGACTTCCCATTGAATCTAATCTAGATCCCTCACAAACATGCTTAGAGACTGGCTTCCAGGCCAAGTCTCATTCCATCAAGTTGACAATCAAAATTAACCCTCACAAAAGCTAAAGTTGGTTAATCAGCATGTTGACAATGCACTGGTGATAAGAGGCAGAGCCACTGCTGAAACTATAGCCTTCTGTCCCCCTAATCCCAAAGTCCCCCATGCACATATGCCTCTATTGGATTGAATGCTTCACATATTGGTACCAATACCTCCAAAATATAATAACCTCTAAAAAGACAATCTCATACTTTTACAGTTAGCTAACTTCTCTTAGTCATTCAAAGCACAGCCACACAGCACTTAGTTGGACTTGTTCATTTAGCATTTATTCATGGAGTCCTACTTTGTGCCAACAATGTGCTAGGCACCGAGAGTTGGGTACATCAGTTGGAGAAAGGCACATAACAGAATAATTGCAAATCATACTTGTGATGTGAGGCAGGAAGGGAATAACTGAGAGGCTACACAGAACATACCAGAAGCAGAGTAACATTGGACGGTATTCAAAAACGCCATCTGAAGAAGGAGAGAAACAATTACAAATGCAGGGGTAGGAGGGAGAGGAATGAGCTTCCTAGCAGTGAGTACAACCATGAAGAGAATCTGAGACATGCGGTGAGTGAGGCTGACGAAAGCTAACCGAACTAGAGGAGGAGGAAAGAAGCGAAGACAGAAAGCAGGGGTGCTTAGAAGCAGAGATCTTTCAGGGTTCATGGGGCTCCCTTGAGGACTCTGGGTTTATGCTATGTGCAAAGACAATCAAGATGGAGTAGAGTCAAGGAAACGATGAGATCCAGCTCTGACCTTAAAAGATTTCTCAGCCTGTATCTAAAAAGAGATCAAGGTAGACTTGGAGAGAATGGTTAGAAGACCACAGGAAGGACCAACATCACCAGGAGGACCATGGCAGCAGCAGTGGAGGGAGGTGCCTGGCTCTAAGACACTTTGGAGACTGAACCTAAAGGACTTGTTAAGTGATCAACTATGGAGCATGAAGGAGATGACTGGCTTTCTACTGAAAAGCTTAGATGAGTAGAGGGGCTGTATGGGGAATGATTCAATAAGGGAAGAAGAACAACAGCTCTCATTTCATGTGCACATGGGGAGGGGCGTGTATACATGGCGAAGTGCACATGTATGAGCAGGCCTACAGAGGCCAGGGGTTAACATCAGAGTATCCTCTAGTTCTCTTGACCTTAATTGTTTGAGATGGGTGTCTCCCTGACCCTGGAGCTAGATCCAGCAAGAATGGCTGAGCATTAAGCCACAGGGAGCCTCCTGTCTCTGCCTCTGTAATTCTGAGATTACACGTCAGGGTCACCATAACAAGAGTTTTGTCATCGCTTCTGGGGATCAAAAACAGGTCCTCTCTTTTATGCAACAAATATTGGCTGTTTGATCTGTTTTCCCCGGCCTCAAACTCTTGATTATTTCTGAAGTTTTGATTTGCCAATGAGACAAGCAGAACTGTCTAGCTAAACAAACAAACAAGCAAACAAACAAAACTGGCTTTGACTACAGGATTCATAAGAGAGACCAAACCATAACATAAAATACCAATTTTGGAGGTGTGAGAGTAAGAAAAGAAAGAACACATTGGGGTGGAAAGAAGGCCCACTAAAAGACCCAAAGTTTTGTTTTTATTTTTGTTTTTGTTTTCCTAGAATTCACATTTGATAGCTCACAACCACCTGTAACTACAGCTCTAGAGGATCTGATGTTCTCCTTTGACCTCCAAGGATGCATGGGCACACATAGGAACACATGTGCACACACACACACACACACACACACACACGTACAGACACATGCACACACATAAACACACATGCACATATATACATACACATGTATATGTACATAAATGTACATATATATTGAAAATAAAATAAATCAGAGAGAGGGCTGGTGAGATAACTCAGCAGTTTAGAACACTGTATGTTCTTCCAGAGGTCCTGAGTTCAATTCCCAGCAACCACACAGTGGTTCATGACCATATAAGGGGACCCGATGCCTTCTTCTGCCGTGTAGGTATACATGCCGACAGAGCACTCCTAGATTTTCAGAAAAAAAAACATAAATAAAATAAGTTAGAGAGAAAAAGTAGACTTAGAGAAAATGCTGATGTTTTGAGGTCTAGAAGAGGAGAGTGCAGCAAAGACCATGGGGGAAAGAACAGACCGGATGTGAAGAAGCCCAGGAAAGCATTTGCAGCAAGGTGGTTCTAAAGTTACAGAGAGGTGGGGGGAGATGCAGAAGCAAAGTGATGAATACATTAGAATGCTCATTCCAGGAAAGCTCATACGGTGATGAGAAAGGCTGATATGATTGATGAAGAAATAAAAAGCTAGTGTAACATTTATTGAGCACTTACTGTATGACACAAAGTAAGGAAAATGATTTACGTGTGTCATCATCAAAGCCCCCAGTGAAGTAGGAATCATTATCCTCATTTTATACATGATATTCTGAACGAGTTAGAAACTCACCAAAGGTCACAGAGCCAGTTAGAAGTGTCGGGATTTAAAGGCAGCCAGGGAGCCTCCCAGGGTGCTCCTGGGAACCATAGAGGTACTGTCCTGGTTAGCTCCAATCTGAAGGCTTGCCGAGATCAGATTGGCCTGTGGGAAGTCTGCAGGGGATCATCTTAACTGTTAGCTGATACAGGACACTGTCCACTCTGGGTGACATCATTCCTTGGGCGGGTGTTCTTGAGCTACATAAGAAAACTGACTAAGCAGGAATCTGAGCATGCCAGGAACCAGTATCCCCTTATGGTTTCTCCTTCAAGTTCTTGCCTTGACATCTCTCAATGAAGATCTACTATGCCTTGTAAGGTGAAATAAAGCCTTTACTCCTCTAAGCTGGTTTTAATTGTGATGAAACTGTAACAGGTATCCTCCAATTGGAAACACAGATATGTGACCAACCTCAGTATTGGCTCTTCTCTGCGTTACTGATTCCTTCTCCATGCCTGCTTCCAAATGTGCCTGGGCATGGCTCAGCTCTTCCTCCTTCAGTATATTTGTTCAATGTGATGAGTGTGTTAGTTACTCTTCTTGAGGCTGTTACAAAATGCCTGGCTAGAGGAAGGTAAGAAAGGAAGGACTTTTAACTAATAGTTTGAAGGTATAGCCCATCGAGGTTGGAAAGACATAGCCACAGGAGCTTGAGGCGTCTGGCCATATTACATCCATAGGTAACCATAATACATCCATAGGTAGAGAGCAGAGACACATGAACGCTAGTGTTCAACTCATCTTTTCCTTTTTATTTACTCTAAGACCCAGCCTGTGGGGCAGTGCCACCCACACTTAAGGCAGGGAAACCCCTCCTCAGCTAACTCTTCCTAGGAGTAGTCACACAGACTCATCCAAAAGCAAACCTCTTAGATGATTCTGGATCCAATCAAGTTGACAATTAAGAGTAGCCACAGTGACCATATCCCAAGAGGTAACCCCAGAATAGGGCTCTCACTACACAGATCCTTGCCCCACCCCATTAAGACCTCTCCAGCTTTGTTTGACAGGACAAATAACCCTTGCTCAAGAGGCCTTCAGTCAACTCTAAGACCTGGGTCGTTCAAGCTTCTCTTCGAGACAGAAGGCAATATGATGAGTCACAGTTACTCTGGATGCAGGCTGGCATAGCAGAGACCCACATGTGGTATCAAAGTGAATAATCATCGCTGATAAGACTGTGGAAAGTGGGAGAAAAAGCCATTTTAGCTAAAATTGCTTCTTCTAAAACCATTTTGGAAGTAAAAAGGCACGATCTACTTGTCAGTGTTGACACTTGTCTTGCTGGATGAGTGAAATTATGCCTCTGCCAATGAGTAAATCTCTCCAAGATGGACGGGACAGTTTGTTTGGTATCCAGAGAGAAAAGGCTTGTTCAGATGAGACTGATGTGTGCTTGTCCAGATGTGTGAAAGATGCTAGCATAGCACACACATAGCCATCACCATAGCTTTGTCTGTGCTTTGGGGGAGCACCTATTGTCTTTCAGGAGTGCATACTTAGAACTCAAACTTTATCCATATTAATCTGATTTGATTCAATTGACTTGATCGATATTTTCACCTGATTTCTGCAATTTGTTTAGATGAGAGTTACATCCATGAATCCTGGGCTCCTGATTTTTCCTCTGCCTTACTTATTGTCCCAACTTGTCACTCAACTACAAGCTATAGGTATCCAGATGGGCACCTATGAACTCTCTCCTAAAGCTTACGGAGCCAGCTACTAGGATGGTCACCTGTTCGTGTAAGTTCAGTACTGCAAAACTGAAACTAAAAAAAAAGGCTCATCAACCGTTGCATGGGGAGGTGCCCTGTCTATTAACGAGCTCGCTGTGCAAGCATTTGAGGACCTGAGTTCAGATTCTCAGCACCCAGATGTGGTGATGTGCATCTGAGGTAGAGCACTGAGGTAGAGATAGGAGCCGCAGGAATTCCTAGTTAATTAGTCAAACTAAATTGAGGAGTTACATGTTCAGTGAGAGACCCTATCTCAAAAAGCAAGTATAGAAAGTGATTTAAGAAAATGTCCACTGTTGACCTCTGACCTTTGTACACATGCACACATACAACACTTGCACGAAGGAAAAAAAAATAAAATCTGTTATTAAAAACTAAACCTAAAAACAATTTTAAAATATTTCTGGTCTTGCCTAGTCACTCAACACTCAAGCTCTGACCTGAGGGAGTGAGGCCTCCAGGTTTCCAGCCTCATGTCCTCTCCATCCAAGTGATAAATGACATACCAACTGAACCCTTGACAGTGAATGCTCAGGCATCTAAGTGAAAATCCACAAGTCCAGCTGGCACAGAAAGAAGCAAAAGGAATTACTCTGAGGGGTAAAAAGCAATTCTTTGCTATGAATGAGAGCCAAGGACCCGTTATTTCATAGCAGTAGAGCTCAAGCTTACAGTTGCTTGGCATCTGCGAGAGCCAAGAGCGTGCTCTTGGAAAATCAGAGTTCAGGAGATGTGGAAGCAGCCACAGACTGTGGGGAGAGCATACTCTTCTATGCATGGATGCAAGTATTCGTCAAGCGTAACCCTCCTGGCTTGAGGCCTGCCTCTCATAACCACACCTCTCTGCCCACCTCCTGTTATTTGCCATGCCTCGAACCTGGTTCCAGTTACATCAGAAGTCCCACCTCTACAGAGACCAAAAGAAGCTGCTGATTGGGCCGGCATGCTGACGAACTTGTGAGAAAGGTTTTGCCTCACCTATTCTACCTGTTGGCTTGTAACAAAGAAGCATTAAATTCAAGATGGCTGAGCAATCACGACTCCTGTCTAATTTTTTTTTTAAACCTTCCACGTGGACAGGTATAATTTTGGCCACCCTATTTTCTCCCAAACTCTCTCTTATCGTTGCCTTTCCTTCTAACTCCATTTCCCAGGTAACCCTTTCTTTAACGTTGACGGTGGCCGTCAACAGGCAAGGTATTGAAGGACGTCCACATCCTGTCTCATGCTATAGGTCTGCAAGGTGGCCTGTCATCATAGCTAACTGCTCTAAGCCATGCAGGTCTCGGTGGGAAATGGAAATGTGAAGAGCCGCAGGTCAAAGCATATGAGGATCAGAGAGAGGACAGAATTTGAAGAAGCACTTAGGAGGACAAGCTTAACAATATTCATGGATCCAGTCCAATAAGTCCATGTCTGTGATGTAAGCGTATGTGTCATGGGCGTGCAGGTGCACCGCCGGGGCTGGTACCCATTCCTGAGTGTGTCTGCATGCTGAGGCCGAAGGGTAGCATCAGCTATCATTCCTCAAGTTCTGTTTGCCTTGGAATTTTGTGTTGTTGCTGTTTTCATTCAAATATGATCATATTGTTTCCCTCTCATTCTGCCCCCCAATTTCTCCCATGTCCTTTCCCTTCAGCCCCTTCTCCTCCCTGGCTCCTTCCCAACTCCATGGTACATTTTATTTTATTATTATTGATATATATATATACATATATATATATATATACACATATATTGCTACAAATATACATATATACATATATATACACACATATACACACATAAAATCCTATATAAATACAACCTGATGGGCCTATGTAGTGTTGCTTTTATGTATATGGTTTCAGAGCTGACCACTGAGCTCACCCACAGAGAACACTAATTCTCCCTCTCTCCTACAAATGAGAGGGAAGCTATATTCACGGTGCTACTACAATATGGCTGCCTGCACAAGCTCTTCCTTGTTCTCTTTCTTTTGTTTTTATTTTAATATTTATGTGTATATGTGGTTTTTAACTGCATGTGCCTGTGAATCACATGCATTCAGAGCCCAATTAAAGCCAGAAGAGAGGGTCAAAACCCCTGAGAATAGAGTTACAGATGGCTTAGATCTGTTATCCTAGGTTCTGGCATCCAACCAGGGTCATCTGGAAGAGCATACAGTGCTCTCAATCTCTAAGCCATTTCTCCAGCCCCCTATCTTGTTTTGTAAGGCAGAGATTCTAACTGGTCTGCAGACTGCCAAGTAGGCTAGGCTGGCTGCCCAGAAAGCCCTAGAGATTTGCCTATCTCTGCCTTATCAATACTGGGATCATAAGCATGACCCACCATGCCCCCTTGTCCTGGTTTGTTTCCTGTTGCTATGATAAAACACTTTGACCAAAAACAACAGAAGAGGAAAGGGCTTGTTTCAGTTTACATTTTCAGTAATCCACCATTGGTAGAATTCAGAGCAGCAACTCTAGCTGGAACAAAAGCCAAAACCACAGAGGAAACCTGCTTACTGGCTTGCTATCTCTGGCTCATATTCAGCTAGATCTTTATACAGCCCAGGCCCACTTGCTTGAGCAATGGTACCATCCACAGTGGGATGGGACCTTCTATATCAATCGTCACTCAAAGCAATGCACCCATGACTACATACCAAGAGGTCAATCTCACTGAAGCAATCTTTCAATTGAAGTTCCTGCTTTTCAAATGACTTTGGGTTGTATAAAGTTGACAGTAGAAACTAGCCAGAGCATCTATCTTAGTTTCCATGGGCTCAGGGTTAGAACACACATTCTTCTGTTTGTTAGGAAACCACTTTACTGATTGAGCCATCATTCTGAAGGCTCAAATGCAATTTTTATCATTACCAAATAATCTTAGTGGGTATTTTTTTTTTCTGTTGCTATGAAAAACAAACCTGAAGCTGAGCTTTATAAAGAAAAGGATTTACTTCACTCAGGCATTTGGAGGCTGAAAATGCAAGAGTGGGTACTCCTATTGTTTTAGTCTCTGATAAAGGTTTCCTAGCTATGTAACCATATGGAAGATTCTGTCATGGCTGGGGAACACATGTCAGGAACGAACCACATGGAAATACAGGGAAAGGGAGATGTAAGAGTCATGTTCACTCATTTGTAGCAACCCATTCCTAAGAAAACGAAGTTGCTTTAACAGGCCAGAGTTTAGTTTTTACTGAGATCAGTACCCTACCCGACTCCAGCCCTGACCTAATCAACTTCCTGAGCCTCACATCGCATAGTTTGCACTATGTCTTAGTTCCATGACTGGGGACCAAACTTCCAACACATGAGCTACTGGCAGGCAAGCCACATCCAAGCCATAGAACAGTCATGAAAACACACAATAGAAACCTAACTTTAAAATGAGAGGGGGGAGGAAGCAGGGTATAGACAAGACTATACTAAAAACCTATTCTACCCTTGCATGAAAATGGCTTTATGAAATAAGCAAAGTTAAAAAAAAAAATCTATTTGATAATGTGATGGCTAATGTTGGCTGTGTGCTTGAAAGGTCTAGAAGCATCTTGTCAACAAACCTCTGGGTGTGGTTGTGAGAGAGCGTCTAGACTAGGTTCACCGGAACAGGAAGACTCACCCCAAATGGAGGCAGCACCATTCCAGGAACTGGGCGACTGGGCTGAGCTAAATAGGCAAAGCAAGCTGAGCACCAACGTTCACCTCTCTCTGCTCCCTGGCTGTGGATAACGGTGGTCTCCTCACAATCCTGGAGACACAGGGCTTTCTGACCATCACAGACTGTGCCCTCAAACTGTGAACCAAAAACTAAGGCTCTCTCTTCCTTCCTTAACTTGCTCTTGTCAAGCGTTTTGATGCTGGACTCGAAAAGTAACTAATAGAGATATCATCACATTTTCTCCTATTTTTTTCTCTTTTCTTGCCTCTACCACCATCACCTAATAAATCAAATTTACAATCTAGGATGCAACTGATACAATAAGTGGCGTCATTCTGCAAGTCATCAAAAGGGAAGAAAAGTTGTCAATTAAATCTTCACACACATAGTGGTTTCCGAGACTAAAAGCGATCATAAAATCTGTACACTGCAATGAGTGGTCATGCATATCAAACACACACAAATACACATGCATATACACATAACTAATACACATAGACAAATACACACAAACACATAACATATACACAGCTGGACGTGTACATATACATCTGTATCACATACACGCATGTACGTACATAAATACATCTCACATAAGACCCATCTCTCTCACACACTCACGCACACACACACACACACCATATCAATGAATCTCTCTAGAAATAAGAAAGCTGCTATCAGCCTGGGCTGGCGGCTCACACCTCTAATCCCAGTACTCAGAAAGCAGATCTCTATGAGTCTGAAGTCAGCCTGGTCTACATAGTAAGTTCCAGGCCATCTAAAGCTATATAACAAGACCTTTTCTCAAAATGAATAGAATAAAGAAAATTGTCCTCAGGAACCAGTTTTAAACAGACTAGACTCATACTACTCCTAAGGAGGGAAGGAAATATAATTTTTATTTTATGGTATACATTTGCTGTGCAAGAACAACTCAGAAGGCCCCTGACAGGTGAGGAACCTGGTTTCCTAAGAACTGAATATTATATTTATGTCTGAAGGCAGAGACGCTCATTAGAGTTGCCTTCACTTTCCCTCAGAGTAGCAGACCATTCCCAACACCCCTGCTGCTCTTGGATGGCCCCATTTTCGGTTTTCTCTTTGCTTTGTGTGCAACTTTATTCAGTCTCTCCCTCCCCCCTTGCTTCACACCCCCTCACTCTTAAAAAATTTTCATTTAGTTACCATCATAGCTCATTATATGGTCCATTTCAAAAGTCCTTGATAATGTCTTATTGTGTATGCTTACTATACTTGATAGGTAATTTTATTGAAGCTCTCTTTGTCTCCTGAATTTCAGGTAATCTCCCATCTCCATGCCTGTCACACGATCCCTACAGAAGTAGCATTTTGGCATCATACATGTTTGGTATAACCAAACATGTATGAGCTCATAACAGGGATCTGTGATGCTGAAAGTACGGCAGTGGTTCTGTCTCCCCAACAGCTCTAACTATCATAACCATGGCTTGTATTTATCTAACATAGCTCCTGGTGCATAGTGGCCATTCCCTCTTCACTAAGAAGGCTTTCTTTAGATAAGCTTATTCATGGCGTGAGTTATTTGTTAAAGCCATAACTAGGTCACTCATGTAAATGTGGATACCAATTCACTAAAGTTTAATTATTCGAGTTAACACTTACTACGTGCAAGTTTCACCCCAACATTCTGAGATCAAAGACTCTGAAGGGTAAAGACCTGTGACATAGATCCTGGCCTCTAGTTTAGCAGAAATGGGAAACCACAGGAACATATGCACTACAAACATACCCCAATATTCTCCAAATAGTATGGCCAGCACTACCTTGATGGCCTACATGTCCCTACCTGACTCACTTAAAGAAGGGAAAATTTAGTTTCACGCATGGTTTCAAAGATTTCAATGTGTGGTACCCGTTTCTGTTGTTTCAGAGTATGTAAGGATATAGAACTTTACAGAAGTGGATTGAGAGCGGTAGTAGTTAATCTCGCCAATCTGAGGAGGTCAGAAATCTTCTAGAAGAGAACCTGAGCATGTCCGTGAGAAAGATTCCAGATTAGGGTGAGGTAGAAAGGCCCACTCTCACTTGATATGTACAGTATCATTCATTCCATGGGCTGGATTTCTGGACTGAATCAAACGAAGAAAGCAAGCTAAGGAGCAGAGCGCATCTCTCTGTGATACCGAACTGTGGATGCAATGTCGCCATCTGCCTCACAATTCTGTGACCTTGACTCCCTATCCTGTTGGACTGCACCCTCAAACGATGAGCCAAAATAAACCCTTCTTTTCTTAACTCACTTTTTTCAGACATCTTGTAACTGTAATTATAAAAGTAACTAATACTTCATCCCAGTGATAGCAGGGGTAGTCTATCAAAGTCTTTGTTTACATAAATACAGGAGAAGAAAAAGTCTTTTTTTCCATATAAGCTTGCCTTTACACAAACATTGTTTCCCATGACCAGCCTAGTGGTCACTAAATTAAGAAGTCTCAGAGTGAGGTCAGGAGAAATACAGAGTACAGAGAAGAGGCAAATCACTTTACCCAAATACATGAGAGGGAATAAGGATCGAGTCCTCTCAGTGGTGTACTCGTTTTGTTTTGTTATTGTGTACACATGTGTAAATATGTGTGTGAATGGGTTCATGCATCCATATGATTGCATGTGGAAGCCAAAGATATCTTCCTTTCCTGTTCTTTACACTATTTTTTGATACTGAGTCTGGTCCCCTAGTCAGCTAGACTAGATACTCAATAAGCTCTGGGGACATACCTATCCCTGCAGACATTGCCATGTGCAGCATTAATACCTGTCCAGGGAACCCAAACTCAGGGCTTCATGCTTGCATAGTATCATAGTTATTTTCTCATTGCTGCAATAAGACGACATGACCAAAGCAACTTATAAAAGAAAGAGTTTATTAGAAGCCTAAAGTTTCAGAAGATTGGTCCATGCTCATCATGATAGGAGTATGGCAACTGGCAAGTAGGCATGATAACAGAACAGCAGATGAGAGTTTGCATCAGATCCACAAGCATGAGACAAAAAAAGCTAACTGGGAATGGTGTGGCCTGTTGAAACTTCAGAGCCCACTGCCAATGACACACCTCCTCTAACCAGTCCACCTAATAACAATAATTATTGCTAATTATTCCCAAACACTTCCACCAACTGGAGTCAAGAATTCAAGCATATGAACTCGAGGGCCACTCTCATTCAAACCATCACATTCTACTCTCTGGATCCCATATACTTGTAGCTACATCATGATGCAAAATGCATTCAGTCCAACTTCAAAAGTTTTCATAGTTGTTCATCATCTCAACTGCTTAAAAATCCAAAGTCTCTTTTGAGATTCAAAGCAATCTCTTAACTGTAACCCCTTGTAATACCAAAAAGCAAAGTTGCATACTTCCAACATATAATGGCATAGAATATGCATTGCTCTTCCAAAAGGGCAAAATAGAGGTAAAGTGAGGAAATACTGGATCAAAGTAAGAGCAAAACCTGGCAAGACAAACTCCAAAACCCTATAGCTCTGTGTCCAAAGTCAAAAACTTAGATGACTCCACCCTTCCAGCAGTGCTGTTAGGTGAAGTCTCTGTTGGGCTGGTCTCACTCCTTTGCTTCAGATCTCCCTGGCAGACGTCCCACATCTCTGGCTGCTCCGTTATACTATGATCTCCAACACAATCCAGACGTCACTTTCACTGTTTCATACAATGATCTCTGGGCCTCCATGCACAAACTTTCCTGCCACATGCCTGGCCTCAATGGCTTTCCTTACTCACTGAGGAAGGTTCTACAACTTCTTTACTCCTATGTCCATCATGAGTCTACTGTCATAATCATGTGTGCTTTGCTGTCAGGTCTGGTTACCTGGTCCCTCCTTCAATTACACTTGCATAATTTGTCCTTTCTTGATCTTTGGACAGAATTCCATTGGTCTTCTTCTTCCACTGGTTCCAGAATTGGCTGGGTGGTGTTGTTGCCCTGATAGGACCATTCCCTATATCCATTTTGTATCAGGCCTCCCCTTATCTCTTTCTGCACAAGACTTGACTGCAACAATAAATTTCCTGGTGCTGTTTTTCTCCCCAAACGGCACATTTTGTATTTCTTTTTGCACAACTTGTTCTTTTTCATTGCAGCCTTGCATAAGAATGATGACTAATCCAGTAGTAGCACAGGTTCTCTCCCATCTGTCTGAGCCAGTGCCCTGAGAAGGCCTTGGGCGCAAATTCCCCAGCCAGTCCCACAACACCTAGAGGAAGCTCTACTCCAAGGTGCTCTAACGCGCACAGCACCAGGAGTAACTGGGACCATAGGAACCCAGGCACGCAGGAACTCTGCCAGTCCAGTGGCACGGGTTCCTTCTGGTCTGTCTGGGCAAGTGCTCTGAGAAGACCTTGGAGTCAAACTCTGCAGCAAGTCCCATAATACCCAGAGGAAGTTTTACTCCCAAGTGCTCTAATGAGCCCAGGATCATAGGATCCCAGAATCTCAGGATTACAGAGACAGCTTGACTCTGAAGAGTTCTGACACAACCAGGATCACAGGAAGGACAGGCTCCAGTCAAATATAGCCAGGGCAGGTAGCACTAGAGATAATAACCAGATGGTGGGAGGCAAGCGTAAGAACATAAGCAACAGAAACCAAGGTTACTTAGCATCATCAGAACCCAATTCTCCCCCCATAGCAAGTCCTGGACACACCATCACACTGGAAAAGCAAGATTCAGATCGAAAATCACTTCTCATGATGGTAGAGAACTTTAAGAAGGACATAAATAACTCCCTCAAAAAAATACAGGAGAGCACAGGTAAACAACTAGAAGCCCTTAAAGAGGAAACACAAAAATCCCTTAAAGGACTACAGAAAAACACAATCAAACTGATGAAGGAAATGAACAAAATCTTCCAAGATCTAAAAATGGAAATAGAAACAATAAAGAAATCACAAAGGGAGACAATTCTGTAGTTAAAAAAATTTTTAGGAAAGAGATCAGAAGTCATAGATGCAAGCATCACCAACAGAATACAAGAGATAAAAGAGAGAATCTCAGGGGCAAAAGATTCCATAGAAAACATTGACACAACAGTCAAAGAAAATGCAAAAAGCTCCTAACCGAAAACATCCAGGAAATCCAGTATGCAATGAGAAGACCAAACCTAAGGATAATAGGTATAGAAGAGAGTGAAGACTCCCAATGTAATGGGCCAGTAAATATCTTTAACAGAATTCTAGAAGAAAACTTCCCTAACCTAAAGAAAGAGATGCTCATGAACACACAAGAAGCCTACAGACCTCCAAACAGACTGGACCAGAAAAGAAGTTCCTCCCATCACATAATAATCAAAACACCAAATGCACTAAACAAAGAAAGAATTTTAAAAGCAATAAGGAAAAATGGTCAAGTATATAAAGGTAGATCTATCAGAATTACACCAGACTTCTCACCAGAGACTATGAAAGCTAGAAGATCCTAGGCAGATGTCATACAGACCCTATGAGAACACAAATGCCAGCCCAGACTACTATCGATACCCAGCAAAACTCTCAATTACCTTAGATGGAGAAAACAAGATATTCCATGACAAAACCAAGTTTACATAATAAATAATTATATCTTTCCCAAATCCAGCCCTACGAAGGATAATAGATGGAAAACACCAACATAAGGAGCAAAACTACACCCTAGAAGAAGCAAGAAAGTAATCATTCAATAAACCCACACAAACATAATTCTACCTCTAACAACAAAAATAACAGGAAGTAACAATCACTTTTTCTTAATATCTCTTTATATGAAAATTAATATTACTAACTACTCTAATCGATTAAAATTCAAAAGTATGAGGAATTAGATATTTCTTGACTGTCATCCAGTGGTCTCTCTAATTTGATAATTGGAGAAATAGGTCCAATATTGTACAATCTATATACGCTTTCTACTTGTTTGTACCTGACAGTGTCTTGCTGTGTACCATATAATGGTCTTTAAATCATGCTTCTCCTATCTCAGCCTCTCTATTAGTAGGATTGTCTATTTGAAGTTTTTACACTATACTAGGTTTTCAGAACAGCTTACATATTTCAAAATTATTTATATAGCCAAAAGAAACATAGACAATTAATTTGGAAGGTGGCTTGTAAGAAAACAACAAAGAGTGAGACTGAATGCTGTGCTTGATATTTATAACTATTGTATCAATTTTGAAGAAGAGGACTTTATAAGTTACTCTTTCTCTGAGATGAATGCTTGTCAAAATCACACAGCCAACAAACCAGATTCTTACCCTCACCTAATGTCTGTGCCACCCTCCAAGCAGAACCATTGTCCATTGAAACAGTTGGTGAATGACTTCATAGATAGACCATCGTAATACACACACCATTTCTTAAATGAATGTAACCTGTTGGGATGAGAATAAGAACAAACACTCAAGTCAAAAAGCTTTGACCATAACAGAAAATCTGTATCCAAAAATTGCGCCTACAATTCATTCCTTGGTGCAGCAGAACTGTCAACTCTTAGCCTAGCTACTACGGAGGTAAAATCCTTTGGTGATATGAGGGTCATTGAAGTACACCCTTATTTCAATGAACTCCAATGTCTAAAAATTGTTCTTATTTTGGGCTTGTACCACAGTACAAGATTTTAAAGATTTTAATTTTAAGCTCTACTAAAAACAAAACAAACAAACAAAAAGGCTTTATCTATTTATGTTCATTTTAAAAAACTAGTAGTGATGTATTATTTTAAAATATACAGTTAGTATATTTGGAGTTATTTAAACTTTATATTGAAAAAATGTATATATTTTCAGTATTGCTGTAGACAAGCTTCTACATAAGACTGTTCAACTGATTATTGTTTTATATCAAACAACTTTTATAATACTAATTTTTATTGTTACAATATTTTGTAAATTTTAAAGAATATGACAAAATAAAAAAAAGTATGGCAGGTATTGAAGGGGGGTCTCTGGGAGAAGTTGGGGTACAAAAGGGAAAGAAGAATGTGATGTAATTCTGCTTACTTAAAATATGTTTTTAAATGTTAACAAATTCAGATAAATTGAAATTATGTATCTTTTCTCATAATGCAATAAAACTTAAATCAATAAAAAAAAGAGTGATGATTAATAACTGCAAGAAAAAGTCAATGTTGGAGTGTCATATAATCTCATCTGACAAGTTTTTCAAACCTTTTCAAGCTTCAGATAAATTCTTAGGACAAGGGAAAAAAAAAAACCTGTCACATTCTTATCCAAAATATCCCAAGAATTTTTTTTAGCCCACTTACTAATGTTGCCTTCTCAGATCTCTCATGCTGTGTCTCTACAGCTCACATCACTCTCTTGGTTTTATATTTTTTTATTTACATTTCAAATGTTTCCCCCTTTCCAGGTCTCCCCTTCAGAAACCCCCTATCCCATTCCTCCTCCCCCTGCCTCTATGAGGGTGCTCCCCCACCCACACACTCACTTCCTCCTGCCTTGGCATTCCACTGAACGACCTCAGGCCCAATGGCCCCTCCTCTCACTGATGTCCAACAAGACCATCCTCTACCACATACGTGGCCAGCACCATGGGTCCCTCCATGTGTATTCTTTAGTTGGTGGTCCAGTCCCCAGGAGCTCCAGGGGGTCTGGCTTGTTGACACTGTTGCTCCCTTCATTAAGCTGCAAACCTCCTCAGCTCCTTCAGTCCCTTCTCCAACTCCTCCATCAGGAACCCCCAAACTCAGTCCAATGGTTGGCTGTGAGCTTCCACCTCTGTATTTTAACACTACTGAGTTCTAAGTTCATATTAGGATGGCCTGTTGTGACTCACAGCATTCAATTCATTTCTTAATCCAAAATATCAAAGTCTTCACATTCCTCCAAACCCTAGCATAGTCAGGCCTAACACAGTAATAGCCTACTCCCTGGTGCCATCTTATGTCTTAGTTATTTTTTTATTGATGTGATGAGATACCATGACCAAGGCAGCTCATAGAGGAAAGACTTTGTCAGAGGGTATGTCTATGACCATCACAGCAATGAACATGGCAGCAGGCATGCAAGCATGGTGCTTGAGCAGTAGTGGAGAGCTTACATCTAATCCATAGTCATGAGGCAGAGTGAAAGAACTAATTGAGAATGGTATAGGCTTTTGAAACCTCAAAGACCACCCCCAGTGACATACCTCCTTTAATAAAGCCACACTTCCTTTTTTCTTTTTTAATTTCGTTTTTTACAATCCAGATTCTATTCCCCTCCCATGGCCACCCTCCAACTGTTCCACATACTATACCTCCTTCCCACCCCTCTGTCTCCACAATGATGTCCCCAACCCACACTCCACACCCCACACCCCACCTGACCTCTAAACTCCCTGGGGCCTCCATTCTCCTGAGGGTTAGGTGCATCATCTCTGATTGAACACAGACCTGGCAGTCCTCTGCTGTATGTGTGTTGGGGACCTCATATCAGCTGGTGTATGCTGCCTGTTTGGTGGTCCAGTGTTTGATAGATCTTGGTGGTCCAGATTAATTGAGACTGCTGGTCCTCCTACAAGGTTGCCCTCCTCCTCAGGTTCTTTCTGCTTTTCCCTAATTCAACCACATGGGTCAGCAGCTTCTGTCCTTTGGTTGGGCGCAAATATCTATATCTGACTCTTTCAGCTAGTTGTTGGGTCTTCCGGAGTTCAGTCATGCTAGGTCCCTTTTTGTGAGTTGTTGTGGTCATAGTGTTTCTCTTCACAGCAACAGAAACCCAAACTAAGACAAGATACTTGTCATTTCTGCTGATATTCTTCACTCATTTATGAAAGTGTCTTTTTCAAGAATTCCTGAAGTCAGACTTGGAGAATTTTCAAGTAATAAAGCAATTTATTGCATGCTAAGCTGTTCTTATAGACACACTGAGAAGACAGAGTCCAGTTTCGGGCTATCAATCTAAGAGAATTTGCAAAACATCTCGTATGAGTTGGTTCCCTGGAAAGACAGCTCAGAAAGGGAGTAGGGGGTGGATAATGGAGATGCCCTGGGATTAAATGGAAGCTTTTGCCTCCATTCTTTACTTCAAAGTTCTTACAAGAACTCTCCCAAATGTTTTTAAAGGTAATAATCACAGAAGGCAGCTTGCCCAGCTGCCATGCCTAAGACAGTCTCTTCTTTAAGCCTCTAGACTCAGGTTCCTGTTGTCTTTCAGAGTTGCTTAGCCATAACTTACTCATGAAATGCAAATTAGAGAGAAATACCATCTTGCTACTCGGTCACACTCTCAAGAAATGAATCTCCACAACAGTCACATTGTGTTCTCTTTGAAGAATCCTAGTGTGTGCCTGGGCACAAGAGGAACTGGACAGTAACAGAGTAGGGCTCATTCATTTAGCTTTTGTGTGAGGTGAGTATCTAGGTATGTGTGCTCTTGGATTACAAGCATGCATCATTTTAACATAGAAACACTTTTACCCACTAGTCATCTCCACTGTTAGGATTGGGATAGGATCTACTTAACTCCCTAATCAGCTGTCTGAGCTGCCATATATATACCCATACTTTGCTTCTTGTGCTTGCTCAATAGTACAGTCTTATGTGGATGCACCATAGTCTGACTTTTTACCAGAAAGGATATCTAACTAGTTACTAGTTTTAAGTGATCATGAAGGAAGCTGCTCTAAACATATGCACACATGTTTTTAAATGTTCTTAGATATGAATCTCAAAGGCCACATTCTGGAACAGGCTCTAATTTTAGGTATCCATTGAGCATCAAATTCAGTCTGTACAGATGAGCTGTCATGGTAACAGTACTTCAAGCCCTTCACTGAAGGGCTAGCTGCCAAGTCCCTGGGATTCATGGGCTCATAACCATATGGTCAGTGGTCAGCTCTGGGACTGGTTTGAAAGACCTGCAGCCAAACTGGCAGAAAAGAAGACAAGGTACATTCATCTTGCTCAGAGGAACCTCAAGCTAACTTGTCTTAGTTAGTCTTCTGTTGCTGGGGAGAAGCACCATGACCATGGCAACTCTTATAATAGAAATTGTGACTTAGAGTCTCAGAGGCTTAGTCCATTATCCTCACAGCAGAGACCATGGTACCCTGCAAACAAATCTCATAGCTGTGAGTTCTACATCAAGATCTGTAGGCAGCAAGAAGGAGATGACTCTGGTTTTGGCATGGGCTTCTGAAACTTCAAAGCCCACCCCCAGGGACATGCTTCCTCCAGCAAGGCCATACTTCCTGATCCTGATCCTGATCAAAATAGTGCCATTCCATAGTGACCAAGAATTCAAATCTATGAGCCCATAGGGACCATTCTTATTCAAACCACCACCTAAGTCTGTCTTCTTTGCCAGCTTCTCCAGCCATAACTGTAGAGGAAATACATAGGGGATTAGAGTAGATTCTTCAGTTCCATGTCAGAGAATATGATCCAGTCAGTCCAGGGTGACCCCAATAACCTACATTTATTTATAACAAGCAAGCCAGGTACAGCATACATGCTAAGATGAGCTGTCATGGTAACAGCACTTCACTCCCTGAATCTCCTTAGTTTCCACACTTTTGCATTCATCAAATGTTAATAGGACCTCCAGCTTATTTGTAATGAATATGATATGGCAAAGGAGATGAGATCTTCTGCTTAGAACAGGTTGTATCGTAGAAGACTCACCATGAGATGGCAGACAACTCTTAGTCTAGAGACTCTTATTTGTGGCCTGATAGAGTAAGAGGTAATGTCATGAAATCTCATATAACAGGAACTATCAGCAGCCTTTAGGAAAGTCAGAAGATCACCAGCAACTAAAAAGTGGCCTCCTGAAAACAAGAGTAGTATCCAAGAACAACATCTGGCTTATAAGAGTCATTGGTCACCTTGATAGGTGGCATCCAAGAACTGAAGATGGCCCCCAGGATGGAGTGATCTCCAGGAAACAAAGGTAATATCCATAAAACAAAGGTAATATCTAGAACCAGAGGTGGGCTTCAAAAACTGAAGGTGGCCTCTAGTAACTAATAGCAGCTTTCAGACATTGAAGGTAGCAGCCAGTAACTGTTGGTGGTATCTAGTCTCCAACCAGAAAGACACCATGGCCTTCATCCCAGCTACTATAAAGAAATAAAATCTGTCACCACCCGACAGAACTTGAAAGTGGATACTTTCACAAACAACTATCCAGCTGAGCATATAAGCCAGTCTGTATGTTGCTCATAGCTTCAGGAAATGTTTAGTTTAAAAAAAAAAAAAGTCCAAATGATCCTATTAGTATCCCAAGCTACTTATCCACAGAAAGAGTGAGTCAACAAATAAACACATGTTTAAAAATAGTGACAATGAGAAATTTGCTTGCGGCAATAGAAAATTAATATACCTGATGACTCAGGTCATCAGAAATAGATAATGAACATACCAGTGACATATGGAGTTGTGATTTCTATCCCACACCAAAAAAAAAAAATCTACTGGCCCCAAAGCACAGTGATGCTGAGACTCCAATGGCCTCCAGTACCTTCTGTCATGAACACAGTCTAGAGGTCTTTTTGACCTGAATGACCTGCCCCCTCACACATGCTCAAAAACACCTTCAACCCTTCAGGAGTATTTTAGAATTCAAGACCAGCTATCATCTGCCAATCTGGGCTATCATTTGACTGTGCTCCACAGAGCTGTCCCGAGCCCTGCATTTGAAGACCCAACACCAGGTACTCTCTAGTCAGTTTCACTGTTCTCTAAGATGCTGAGGGACTTCTGGGAAACTACATGTAGTCTTGGGTGCCTCTACTCAGTATTTCTACTATCTAGTTTTAATACCAAAGTTTTAATGGAAAAGAAGACTGATATAGTCACATGTACATATCAGGGAGAGAGGGAGAAAGAGAAGAGGGAGGGAGAGGGAGAAAGAAAGGGAAGGGGAGAGGGAAAGGGAGGGAGAGGAAGAGAGAGATGCAAATACTGTAAGAAAGGAACAGATTTTTTTCCTGTAGTGTTGACTGGTGTCTCTTTTACCCAAAATATATTTTAGGTGGAAAACAGGAAAGGGGAGAAGAGAGAAAGAGAGTTGTGATGAAGAAAGGATTGAAGATAAACAGAATGGCTGCTGGGACTGGACCCGTCTGATGAATGAGCTAAACTAATCAATGTACTGGGATGTTCATAGGTAAGTATGCTTGAGCCTCTTCCCAGGTTAGGGAAGTAGCCATCAGAAATGCCCTATGGTGGTATGGTGATCTAGATGGGGACTAGTATTAGTTGTACAGCCCTACCAGCTCAGGGACAACAGATATCATAACTGTTTATCCGACCGAGCCCTGGTGCCTTCTTCAATCAGCCATAGTTCCCAGCCAATTGAAGACAGCATGCATATCATTAGAAAGTCTTACAGTGACACACCATTGCTCACCTAGGAACCTCCTTATGCTAAGCTGCTTCCTGTCACATGGCTCAAGCACACAACAGCGAGGCCCTTTGGGGAAGGACCCACATTACCGTGCAATAGCTTTAATAGCCCAATCTTTAAATAGACTGCTGGGTATGTAAGCTGATTAATAGAAGCAAGTATGGGATTTACATTTCCATTAACTTTCAGTTTCCTTTTCTGGCAGAAGACAGATTTCTGATGTGATTCTAACATGTATCCCCCCACACACGTACACACACAACTTGAGAGTTCTCCAGCAGAAAAATGGCTTTCAGGCAATATCTCCCTGATCTGTCACTAGTCTCGTGGCTTTAAGGATCTAAATCAGATCCAGCTGATGAGCTTCCTGCATTATTTATTCTTGAGTAAATTAGGAAGCTATTACCATTTCGCCTCACAATGCTTTAGCAAGTCTAACCACTGAACACAAGGACATACTGTTCAAATTATTTACACAGGCTCAGCATTCATGTTCAACCTTCACAGTTAAAAAGAGAAGAACAACTGCTCATACCTCGAGCCTTAAATGTGACTCATGATTGAATACAACTGAGATAAAATAAGATGCATCGCGCTGTGCATGAACCCTGCTCAGCCTGGCAGGCCGTACCTGTGTATGTGCAGATCTGCAAGGGAAGAATGGAGTGCCTGTCTCTTAACACACTTGCTCTGCAGGATGAGGTCCAGGTTTCTTCCCGGAAAGGACTTAGGTTCCATTCACGTAGACTACCCATCAGGTGTTCACTTCAGGTGTGTGTCCACACACTACGTACTCATGGATGACCTTGAACTTCTGATTCCCTGCCTGCCTCCAACTCCTGAGTGACTGCTAGGATTAGAGGCATGGGGCACCAGGCCCAGTTGACCTGGTGCTGAAGATCAAACCCAGGGCTTCATGCATGCTAGGCAAGCACTCTACCAAATGAGCTACATCACCAGCCCACTTAAATGCTTATTATGTTTAAGGTACTGGTTGTATTAGAAAAGTATTCTAAAGAGGTGACTGGCCCTCAGTAACTGGCTAACAAGCCTGGTGGTCTGATGTCGATCCTGGAGCCCACATAGTGGAAGGAGAGAACAAAACTCCCACAAGTTGTCTGCTGACCTCCACATATATACCACGGTATACACACACACACACACACACACACACACACACACACACAGTATGGTCCTTTACAAAGTGAACCCAACAAGGTGCATACTGCTGTCTATATAATGAGGTGTATTAAATGGAATTGAGTAGCAAAATTATGAAGACTGGTACACCCCAATTTCTCCAGGGCAATTAGACACACTTCATACCCAACAACTAATGTTTTTCTTCAACTCACAGTCCACAAGCATGAAAAGCAGGAAAGCCAGTAGTGTGGCTCCGGTCCTAAAGCCAGCACGTAAGACCCAGGATGGGCTCACTGTTCCAACCCAAAAGCTAGAAAAAGACTGAGGTCCCAGATTGAAACCTGTGAAACAGCAAGAATTCTTCTGCTCTGGGAGCAATTCTTTTTTTTTTTTTTTAGGCTGCCTGCTGATTGGATGAAGTCCACCACACTGGGGAGGGCCATTTGCTGATGTGTCTGTGGATTAAGATGTTAACCTCATCCAAAGAGACCCTCACTAACACTCACAATCGTGTTTGAACAAGTGCTCAGGAACTGTATGACTCAGCCAATGTAGGTCATAAAAGTAACCCTCGCAGACATATGCAGAGACCGAAGGCAGGGAGAAGTGAGCCGCCACATACCACACTCAGGGTTATGCAGGGACACATAGCTTAATTCCCTCGACATGCAGATTTATTCTTTTCAATTTGCCCAGGCAGAAGTGGTCTCAGAGGAGACATGTAACTGTCCCAAGGCCCCAGAGTTAATTGTGGGTTCTGTCCCCACTGACCACATAGCCTTTCTTCCTACCAATCACAAATGCGCCCCTGGCCTGCCTGCCAGACCCTGTGCACAACTCCTATAAGTTTCTCCTGTTCGTGAATTCTCCACAGTCTTTTTTTTTTTTCTTATTTTTCTTTTTAATATTGAAGGATTAAAACTACTCTTGTTGCAGAAAAAACTTCCAAAGGGTTTGGTATTTTACAGTTCTGCAAAGTTCACCAGTCAGCTGGGCTGATGTGAAGGGAAAGGGTGATTTCTCACCAAAGCTTTTGATGGGATCCACCCACCCGGTAGTGCTTCTGTACCAAATCTGGAGTAAGAATCTTCACACCAAGATCTGAAGAAGAGTCTTGTGGTGTAGACTTTTAAGAAACATAACATTTATGTCCTCAGTAGAAGCTGGTCTTTAAAACTAGACACATGTGTTCCCACTACTCACATGGCAGCTCACAACTTCAGTTCCAGGGAATCTGATACCCTCTTCTGGCCTCCATAGAGAAAGGCGTGCATGTGGTACACAAGTATACATGCAGGTAAGACATCCATATATATAATAAAATATTTTGTAAAAAAAAAAATAGATGCATAAATAAATGAATGGATGAATGAATGAATGAATGAATAACAATCTTCAGGAAAAAAAAAAGGCATGTTATGGAGACGCCCTAATGTGTTCTTTCATAGCTATCAGGGATCAACTGAATGACCCCATACTGTTAGAGCTCTTCCTGGGAAGATGAACAAGCATATATTCATTCTTGATAAAGCAACAATGGCAGACCAAAGAAATAACTCCACACAAGTCTAGCTGGGAGGACAGTGAATTTAATGAGGAGCATGGGTAAGGATTGCTCACAGGACTATGGTCTAGGGATTCTCACAGGGATATGCTGGAGAGGTTGCCTACATCTCCCTCTTGGGGGAGAACATGGGGAGGGATTAGTTACAGAAGCAGGAATAAGAGGGGTATGGACAAGCTACAGGTAGCTCTACCATTGACGAAAAATTTCTTCCCCAGTAAGCTATTAACTACTTCTACAGTCATAGGAAGGGGAAGAGTTTCATAACTCACTTCTCTCTGCCTATGTGTCCTTGAGGATTGGTTAGCCTTGTGAGCCTCTCTGTGATGGTCCATTAATGGAGCCAGTCTTGTACAGGTCAAATTCCTGTAATCACAGCTTCTGAGATTTCATGGTGACTGCCATGTCAAGCGTGGAGTAAAGCATTCTAACATGCCCTACTGTGTGCTTTGGAGAGTCCTTTGCTCTCTACTCACTTGCCCCAAGAGCCTTGGCATTTGTTGATTACACCCATTCTGTCTTCGGAAACCGAGGTAGATTGCATTCACTTTCCCATTAGCCCAGCAAGCCTTCTTGTATTTTCCGCAGCCGGTTTTCTGAGCGGCAATAGGTTCTAATCAATCTTCCTGGCTTCATTTCTCAGAATCTCACAATCTCCTCAAGGAGCATTTCAACCCTGATTTATCATCATTACCAGACCCTAAATATTCACCAGATTGTATATTATTTATTACACCTAGTTAATTTCTCTGTCCTGGCCTTATGGGTCGAATCACAGAGCAGGCAGAAGATTATCCCTCGGATGGGTCTGAAAGATTCCACTTTAGTACACAGCCACATTGAGAAAGGAGAGGTTCAGCTCCCACAGAGCAGCTCTGACAAGCTAAGCTCCTATTCTCTGACTAGACACAGATCTCGCATGGCCCCTGCACAGCTCATATCCAGCCACAGCCCAGAGACCCTCTTCACTTCCACCACCCATCTAGTGAGAGGTTCCTCATCTGTATTAAAAGGCTATAGATGGGAAGAGCAGAAAGACAAAAGTGGCCCCAGGTTCTCTGTGAGGAGATAAAGTGCCCTCGGCTATTCTAGATGAAATGAGAGGTTAACACAGCCACGTGCTCACTCTTGTGGGACAAAAGTCGTGCTGTTAACTTGATACATCAGCTGAACAACGATTTCCCAAGACCTGCCCCCAGAAAAAAGTAACTCGAGCCCCAGTCCCTTCATGCACCCCCATGGACTCACTGCAAAATTTCCCATCCACTTTCCAACATCCAGCCAAGTGAGGAAATTCTGACTCAGCCATTAGCAATCCAAGGTTATGTTGTATTGCAGCATACCAAGATGAGCACAACAAACGGTAATCATGAGAGAAATAAAAATTAGCAGCATGGTGAGCTATCACCTCATACCTGTGAAGGTGGATATTATCAAAATGAAGAACTAAAAGTACTACCTCACACACGTGGAGGAAGACAGCTCTCACATGGGGGGTGTGAATGAGCACAGATGGTAGAACAAACAGAATGGAGGTTCCTCAAAAATTTGAAAACTACTTACCCTATGGTCCAGAGGTCCCACAGGAAGCCAATATCACAAAGAGATATCTGTTCTCCAACCCCGTGTCTACTGCAGCTCTACTCATAACAGCAAGCACATGAAAGAAATTTTTGTCCATAGAACAGATAAAGGAGGTAGAAATAAACATGCAATGGAATGCTATGGAAACAGGCACTCCTGGGTAAACTCGGAAGACATTATGCAAATAACAAGGCAAGGAATGAGTATGGTAAATAGTATTCAATACCTTTAACCACCAGAGAAATGAACATTAAAACTGCTTTCAGATGCCACCTAACCCCAGTCAGAATGACTGTCATCAACAGACCTGAAAACCGTTAAGAATGCAGAAAAAGAGAACTCTTGTTCACTCCTGGCAGGAACACGAACTTCTACAGTGTTATGGAAATCAGTATGGGGGTTTCTCAAAGACTAATTATTGAACTTCCATATGACCCTGAGCACACACCCAAAAGACTCAGCACCTCACCATAGAGATAAATAACCTGTTTATTCCTGCCCTACTCATGATACCAAGAAATGAGATGTCCATCAACAGATGAGTGGATAATGAAAATCTGGTACATATACACAAATGACTGTTATTCAGCTGTAAAGAAACTTGACGATTACAAGAAATGACTAGATTTAGAAAGCATAATATTAATCAAGGTGACCCAAACTCTAAATGGCAAAGTCACATGTTTTCTCTCATATGAGCTGTGTTAGTCAGGGTTCTCAAGAACAAATTCTCTTATAGAATATATATATATATATATATATATATAGTATATATGTAATATATATAATATATATGTGTATGTATATATGATTTATTACATACACAGACTTATTAGAATGACTTATAGGCTGTTGGTCAGTTAAACCAATAGGAAATGCCCATGAATGGAAGGTTCAAGACTCCAGTGGTTGTTCAGCCTACAAGGCTGGATGTCTCATCTGGTCTTCAGTATGCACCAGAATCCCAAAGAAGGAGGCACTCATTTCAATGAATGCTGGGAAGATTGAGAGCAAGTAGGCAGAGAAAGAGCCAGCTTCCTTCTTCCACGTCTTCCCACTTCAATTGATCTAATTGAGGAAAAAAAAAAAAACCCTCTCACAGCCATTTGGATTTTAGTTCATTCCAGATGTAGTTAAGTTGACAATAAAGAATAGCCATCACATGTGGGTCATAGCACATAATGTATATATGTATTCATATAATGGGTTTAAATATGGATAATGCCTAAAAACCTAGAAAGGCAATCAAGATGGGGTAGCAAGAACATAAGTGCTAAAGGAGTGGGGGGGAAAGGGCAAAGGTCATGTGACGTGAAAAGGAAAGGAGATTGAGAAGAAGTTGAAGGGCCAACAGCCTATTACCTGACAGCCACAGAGCAGGTATGTAGTACTCTTTATCAAAAAAAAGATTGACGTATGAAATAACACAGTAAATGGCCTGAGTTAGCCTACCCATGATATGTGCATACGTCAAATCAGCATTCAGAGCCACATAAATGAATATGATTTGTGTCTCTGTGTGTGTGTGTGTGTGTGTGTGTGTGTGTGTACTTCATGTGTGCATGCACATGTATGTAAGTGCACATGTTTGCATGCGCATATGGAAGTTAGAAAATGGAGTATCCTCTTTGCCTTATTTTTTGAATCAGGAACTCCCTCTGAACCTCGAGTTTACCAATTCAGCTAGACTGGCTGTGAGCCCCAGGGGTCCTTCCAAGTCTTCGCTGAGACTACAGTTGTATATTGCCACACCCACATTTTTCCTTAAGTGCTGGGGATCAAACTCAAGTCCTCATGTTTGCACAGCCAGTGTGTGGCACCTAAGTTATGGTCTCAGCCATGATTTTCACATTTTAATTGAAATATAAGAAATAGATTGTACAGATCATCTTCACATTTCCCTTTGCAGATAACTATAGGAGCAAAAAGTAATTTTTCTCGCCAGCTGGCTTTTCAACAAGCTAGGACCCAAATATCAAATGTCCTGTTATGTCCAAGAGAAAAAAAACCTGATGAACAGATGAGATTTCAATCAGAAATAGACCAAACCCTTATTACTTCAGGCTCAGTATTGGCTGTCTAAATCAATAGTGCAAACAAGATTTCTGAGGGAAAGGTTAAAGTAATTGGTAAGACCACATTCGTGTTCAGCCACCATGAGCACTTTGATTGCAAAGAATTAAATACAAATAATTGATAAGCTCATTATAAATCATTCATATGCACATCACACACACACACACACACACACACACACACACACACACACACACACACTGGCATTATATCTCTTTATCACCCAAGTTTCTGCCAGCATTGGAAAGTGATATAACCATGGATTTCTTAAAATCTTCTTTAATCAGAACTCACTCTGACTTAAGCTGCTCTTGCTCTATTAGACAGGATTTATATGGACCTCAAGACCAGCTCCTGGGTTAAGCTGTTTTGCCTCTGGGTTAACCAGAGCTATGTTTTGTTTAGTGTTGCATAGGGATGCAATATAAACTGACTTGCTAACATGTCTACATAGTGTGGAGATATGTATGAGAGAGAAGGTCTGATATTAACATAGGGTCACCTTTCAGATGAGACCGATTAAAGAGAAGTTTTTAGAAATAAGGATTGCCTTAGTGTGGTGGTTTAAATGACATGCTCTCCATAAGTCTTGGCCATTTGGATATTTGTTCACCAGTTGATGGCTCTTTGTGGAGGATCAGGAAGTGTTACCTGGTTGGAGAAGGTATAAATCTGGAGGCAGACTTCAGGTTTCCAAAGACTTGTGCCATGCACAGTGTGCTCTCTTGCCTCCTGTGGGCTCAAGATATGAGCTGCCAGCTGCTGCTCCAGCTGTTTCTGCCACCATGATTTTGTTCCGTCATTACACCTTAACCTTCTGAAATGTAAACCTAGCTAAATAATTTTATAACTTGCTTTGGTCATGGTGTTTTATCATAGAAATAGAAGTAACTAATATATCTGGGCTGTGGACATAGCTCAGCTAAGGGAGTACATGACTAACATGTGCCAAGCCCTGGGTTCTATCTGTAACAGTACACAAACCAGTATGGTGGCACCTGCTTGTAATCTCAGCATTCAGTGGGTAAAGGCAGAAAGATCAAACCTTCAAGGTCATCACCAGCTGTATGGTGAGCTCAAGGCCAAACTAGGCTATTGGAGACCTGACTCAGTAACTAAATGGACTAGATACATAGATAGATAGATAGATAGATAGATAGATAGATAGATAGATAGATAGATAGATAGGTAGATAGATGATAGATAGATAGATAGATAGGTAGGTAGGTAGGTAGACAGATAGATAGATAGATAGATAGATAGATAGATAGATAGATAGATAGATAGATAGATAGATAGACAGACAGACCAGTGTGTGGGTGGGTGGATGGATACAAAGAAAGAACTGATGTAGTCTATGGAGATGAGCTAGGCAGAGGTTCTTCTCAGTTCGAACAAGAAAGCACTAAAATCTGTAAGTGGTGGCACTGATGCTTTGCAGCATCATTCAGAGAGTCCAGTGTTACATACTTTGGGAAATAACTAGTGCACAAATTGCAGGCTCAACAAACGCAAATTTCTGTTGCCATCCACTCTTCCAAGAAGGCTTTTCAAGCTCTCCCTACCCCAAATAGTTGACCCTTCCATGGCTCCAGTTTCTATTCCACCCCTTCCCTTTTCTCCTCACCCAACACCACAGTGCTCGCTTCACTGTCTAATCCTGTCTTGTTTTGATGGCTGATAGATGGTTTTCATTGATCCTAACTACTTTCTGTGTGGCAGGTATGGTTATGACACTTAATCCTGCTCACAGCCACTGTCCCCCAGAGACAACACAGTATGCTGTGTTACAGGTGACAAAATGAAGCTTACTGAAGGGAAATAAATGTGTCCACAAGTTTTAAAATGTGAACTCTAGGAGCTGGGGAGCGATCTCAGTCAATAAACATGAATCAATAAACACAGCACACAAACATGAGGTCCTGAGTTCGGACTCCACAATCCACATTATAGAGACGTATGTGGCACAAACGGAGACATGTGCGTCCCTGGGTCTCACTGGCCAGACGGTCTGCTGAATTAGTGAGTTCCAAGTAAAAATTATACCCTCTCTCAAAAGCACAGTGGACAATGCCCTCAAGAACATGAGGAAATATACCTGGGGTTTTACACACACACACACACACACACACACACACACAACTTCAGAGCTAGGAAATCCAGTTCATTATGACTCCAGAAGCTGTGTTCTTAACTGTTGCCAAACATACAAAGGGGTGTGTGTGTGTGTGTGTGTGTATGTGTGTGTGTGTGTGTGTGTATGTGTGTGTGTGTGTGTGTGTGTATGTGTGTGTGTGTAATGTCTCTGTGTCTGTCTGTATTTCTCACAGATTAAGACCTCCAGGAAGGACAGCCACGTCCTCTGACTCATTCCCTAGTAACACACCACACTCTTCGGGTGTACTTGAATTATTACTCCCATTGCTCAGACAAAACACCTATCAGGGGAAGCTTAAGGGAGGGAGAGTTTATCTTGGTGCACAGTTCTAGGGCTCAGTCTTTCATGGTGGAGAAGGTGTGGTAGGTAGCAGGGGCGTGAGGTAGCTGATCATGCTGTACCTTTGATCATGAAGCGGAAAGAGATGGATGCTGATGCTCAGCTCGGTCCCTCCTTTTTTTCAGTCAGGACCTCAGCCCATGGGATGGTGCTTCCCACAATTAGAGTGGGTCTTCCCTCCTCTAGTAACCCAATCTAGAAACAGCCCCTCCCAGACTTGCCCAGGGACTTTTCCCCTAGAGGTCCAGTAAGCTGACCATTACTATTAACTATCACCTTCTTTAAGCCTCCCAGAGGCCCCAGGTGCATGAATAGGCACAAGACCTTCTTCTTACCTCAAAGAGACTAGAGAACAGAGACCAAGATATGATGTCTACCTAGAAGACAACATGATGGAAGGTATCCTATTTCCCTGGGGAGAGTCAGCAAGTCTGAGTGCCCTAAGAGAGCCAAAGAAGACCACCAGGAGTGTGGAGGAACAGAATCGGAACTATCCCTGAAGACCCACGAAGAGTTCCTTAAAGACTGGATTCAGTGGGAAGGATGACAGGCATTAAAGTCAACACAGACAGAATGGAGGAAGTGTCCCAGACAAAGCCAGACGCTGTAGTAATAAGGGCAGTTTGGGGGCAAGAAAATATTACTGCAGTTGACAAGAATTCAGAGCACTTGATTTTGTAGAGGTGACTAGGAGTTTTAGAGGGAAGATCCAAGATAATTAGGAATTGGAATAAACTGTGGAAACCCAGTGAGGTTTTCCAACCAGCTACTAAAGCTGACCTTCTGCTCTCATAGTGGTTAAGAGACAGGGATTCCCAGTTCTTGGGTATTGGCTGGAACAGACAGTAAATCAGTCACTTGAGTTTTCTCATACACTGTAAAGGGTCATCCTGGGGACATTAGAGATGTGGCCTTCAGCTGTTAGAAACTATATTGGGCTTTGTACTTGAGACAGTCACACTATGTAGCCCAGGCTGATCTGGAATTTATAATTCTCCTGCCTCAACCTTCCTGAGTGCTGAGATTACAGCCATGTATCTCCACATGATGTATCATTGTTCAAGCCTTTATAGGCCAGAGTTGAGGTCCACTTGAGAAGAAAGCTTTGAGGAGGCTGGAATTTGGTCAAGGAGAACTTTTGTTGGAGGCCTTGGCAAAGCTCTTGACATAAGAGAACTGTATGGATGAACAAAAGGGTTTGAATACCAGGCAGGTAACAGTATAGAACTCTCCTAGAGGGAAGATGAAGAGCAGGCCAAGTTTGCCCAAGAGTAGGAGTATTCAGTGATAGAACAGGGAATATGTAATGAAGAGGAGCTATCTGAGAATCACCTAATTTGGAGGGAGCAGACACGTGGGAACACTATTGAGCAAAAGTTGATGTGTGAGCATTTCTAAGCTTGGCTGGCTTTTTGCTAGGTCAGGTTTTACGATGTGTCCCCAGGTCTGAGCCTGGCACTGAATCTGGACATTGTAGGCAGTGGCTCAAGGTGTCTGAGGAGAAGTGAATCTGTCTCCTCTACTTTAGAAACCCCAAACACACAACACTGTGCTTTGTGAATTGTTCAAGAAAACTAAGACCCATTCACTGCATATATTAGTCAGGATTCTCCAGAGCAATGGAGCCAATAGAACATATATATAATTATGAGAGTGGATTTAGCCAAATTGGCTTATAAGACTGGAGACTGTAAAGTCCCACAATGGTCCTCTACAGCCTGGAGAGCTTGGAAAATGAGTAGCTATTCAGTTCAAGAAGCTGGAAGCTCAGGACAAAAGGGACTAATAATGCCAGGCTGAAGTCTTGGAAGCTGTCTAGAGAGTTCCTGATGTGAGTCCGGGTTAGAAGGACTAAGTATGTAGGGTTTGATGTCTATAGGCAGCCACAGCAGAAGCATGCATGCATCCACTAACAAAGAACCCCAGCCAACTGAACAATGCCAAGCACATTCAAGGTGGATCTTTCCTACTTAGTGGGCTGAGCCAGACATGAATTAGCCTTAGAAACATCCTCCCAGACACAAAGAGTGTTCTTGGCCACTTGCTAAGCTCTCTCAATCCAGTCAAGGTGACAGTCAAGATTCATAATCACACTGCTCTAACAACCTTTGAAGGTCTGGAGAGGTAGCTCAGGGTGTAAACTGCCTGCTTTCCAAGCAAAAAGATTTGAATTGGATCCTGGGAACCCACATAAGAGCTGAGAGTGCCAGGGCACATTTGTAATCCCAGCACTGGAGAAGTGGAGGCAGGCAGATCCCTGGAATTCCAGCCACTCTAGCTGAATTGTTGAGTTTCGGGCCCATTAAGGCATCTTATCCAAAAAGATAAGGTCCAAGAAGACGTCAAGGAATACCTTGAGGTTCACCTCTGGCTTCCACACACATGCACAGGACATGTGCATGAGCACACGCTCATTCCCATATGAGCACATAGGTACAGAACACATGTGAACAAAGAAGATCTGATACTTCTTGCAGAGACAATGCTCACCTGGAATTCTGTCCTTATCAATACCTCAGTACTGTCCATTGTCCTTATGCCTGAAAGCTGACTCCCTTAATGCTTACTGCTTAGAGTCTTCTCTTCTATGAAACAGACACATATACATTACCATGTTCAGGGAGATTTGGGGAGATTTAAATGAGATGCTATGTATGAAAATTCCTTCATAAGGTACATAAAATCTATCAAAAATTTTGCAGTAACTGCTCTTATTATTGTTGTGGTGGGTGTTTTTTTTTTTTATTTGTTTGGGTTTTTTTTTCTGTTAAGCACAGAAAAGAAACAAGATTTTATCCATAGTGCTTAAAGGTCAGCATCCCAAAATGTTTCCACTGGGTTAGCTTTTCAGGTGAAATAAACAAACGTGAAGACTCTGTCACATAAATAGAAGCTGACCCTGGGTCCTTTAGACTCATGTAATGGCCACTCAGAGCATTCTGGAAAAACAAAGCAGACGACAAAAAAATGCTTGTATTGCCCCTGGGTGTTATCCATCAAAGGGAAAAGCCTAACCCCAGATTTTATTTCCTGTGTTAGGGCTAAAAGAAGGAGAACAAAACCAATTAAGGAAAACATAATCGATTTCAAAAATCCCCGGATGTGGGGCATCATTCTTTTTCCTTTCAAGGGGAGCTTTACCACTATCAAGTGTGCTTAACGGCGGCAAGCTAAAACATTTATGAATTAATGTTAAAGAATATGCTCTTTGCCTGAAGTCTCGGGAATGAGGTGTAATCGAATCCCTCTGTAAAATATTGATAGCAGGTTATTGCTGTAGAACTGAGAGAAATCTAAATGAGTGCCATAGCAAGACTTTTCCAGATTACTGGGAGTTGGGCAATGGCTCAATGGGTATACGTGCTTACTGTGCAAGCATGAGGAACTGAGTTCAAATCCCCAGTGCTCATGTAAAAGGCAGCACCCTAGTAACTCCAGCACTGGAGTTGCGGAGGTGGAGACAGAAGGATGGCTGGGGATCTTTGACCAACTGGTCTAGTTGGAAGACAGTGAGCACCAGGTTCTGTGAGAAATGTTATCTGAAGGGAATATGGTAGAAAGTAACAGCAGAAAGCAGCTGACATCTTCCTATGGCCAACAGAGATGTTCACGTGTCCACTCTCACGCATACACACTCAGAACAATACATGTCACCTCAGTCTGGGACCTGGAAAAGAGAATATATGAAAATTTGGTACATTGCACTTAAAATCCAGGGCAGTGACACAACCACTGTTCCCACTGTGCAGGTCTCACACTACCCCAGGCGCCCCAGGACAGGTCTCACTACCCCAGGCACCCCAGGACAGGTCTCACTACCCCAGGCACCCCAGGACAGGTCTCACTATCCCAGGCACCCCAGGACCTCCTCTTGGACTCAGACCCAACACATTCTGCAAAGTCTGACAGTCAGGTTTGACCTCTCTAGAGCTTGGATGGTCTCCGCTGTAAAGAGGAAAGGTTACATTATCCCCAGCCCCATGATCCTTTGTTTTGAAGGTCAAAGGAAAAATGCAGTCCTTAGTTTAGTAGGAAAGCACTCAGGAGTTTTCTCTCTCTTTTCTCTGAATCCCGAGCCCCTGATACTTCTACGTTGTAATCCCTGAGCTGGGATTGAGGGTGGGAGGGATGAGAGACAGGAGGATTCCTGGAGCTTACTGGCCAGTCAGTCTAGCCTAATCAGTGAACTCCAGATCCCAGTGAGAAAGAAAAAAACCAAGTGGATGGCTCCTGAGGAACAAGACCTGAGCTTGTTTTCTGGCAAACACCACACACACACACACACACACACACACACACAAACACACACACACACACACACACAAAAACACACACA
>NW_022196891.1:25461805-25462390 GCF_008632895.1 Mastomys coucha | reverse complement strand
ACACACACACACACACAAAAGCACACACACACACAAACACACACACACACACACACACACACACCACACACACACCATATTTTTGGCTACTTTACTGGACTTCCTTTCCTATCACCCTTTCTACCCCTATTCCACCCTTTCGACCCCTAAGAAGGGAAGGGGGTAAGGGGGCTTCCACCTCATTAGATTACTTCCTGCTTATTAGGGATATCAAATTCCTTGGGGCAAGTCCAATCTTCACCATCAGGATATCTCTAACCAGCAACCCAGAAACCCAGCAAACCAACAAACAGAGATCCAGCAACAGCAACGAGAACCGCAGCAGGGGAAGAAGCAGCTGCCAACTCTTTCCAGGCTCTGTCATTTTAGACCCTCTGAAGGCTCCCCAGAATTCCAAATGAAAACTGGCTTCAGCTGGCAAAATCACACCCCTGCCAGAACACGAGACAAATTTTAACAGTTAGCTGCTGTGGACAATCTGAAACAGCCCATATCTCGCACCTAGAATTAAAACGAAAGACTTGAGCTTTGTACAAGGGGAAAGAAATGGATCAATTTGCATTTTTCTACATGTTAACCTCCAGT
>NW_022196891.1:25431766-25459555 GCF_008632895.1 Mastomys coucha | reverse complement strand
GGGGAAACTGGGAAAGGAGAAATTTACATGTAAATAAAGAAAATATCTAAAATAAAAAAAAAAGAAAAAAGAATTAAAACGAAAGCATTCACATAACATACCTGGGTTTTTAAAGAACCTAAAATTTCATAAATTTATTGTTTTTAATAGCTGAGTAGTATCCCATTGTGTAGATGTACCACAATTTCTGTATCCATTCCTCTATTGAGGGACATCTGAGTTGTTTCCGGGTTCTGGCTATTATAAATAAGGCTGCTATGAACATACTGGGCATGTGTCCTTATTACATGTTGGAGCATCTTCTGGGTACATGCCCAGGAGTGGTATAGCTGGGTCCTCCGGTAGAACTATGTCCAATTTCCGGAGGAACCGCCAAACTGATTTCCAGAGTTTTTGTACCAGTTTGCAATTCTACCAGCAATGAAGGAATGTTCCCCTTTCTCCACAACTTCTCCAGCATCTGCTGTCCCCTGAGTCTTTTATCCTAACTAACTAGTCTTTTATCCAATCTAACTAGTGTGAGAAAAAAAAAAAAAAGAACCTAAAATTTTCACTATACACATACACACACACACACACATTTATACACACATTGTTGAAGAATCCTCTAATCTTCCCCCTTTGTAATCCACTGACTTGTTTTCTTGGGTGTCCAGGAAAACTGAGAAGAGTGTAGACGTTACCATATCTCAAGATGTTGCAGCCCACAAGCATGTCGATCAAACTGCCAGGCAGCCATTCTTACCTCTTCAGATCGAGGTCCAACTGTGGGAACCGCAGGACAGCGGGTAACAAGATGGAGACTCTCTACAGCTTGTTCTCAAATGCTTTTCTCTGACTCTTCTAGGTCAGACGTGAACCAACATTCCCAGTAATTTAACTTCAAGATTAATATTTCCAACTGTTCTCTCTTCAGCTTCTAAATGATTTTAACAGAAAATACGTTAGGCTTTCCATCACGGTGACAAAGTAGCTGATGTGGCAATTTAAAAGAAGCAGAGATTTATTTTTCATTCATATTTCCAGTCTGTAAAGTAGAAAGGAGTAAGTAACATGAGAAACTTGTGGGCAAAAGGATTTGTTTCTCCTACACTCTCAGGTAATGACCCATCACTAAGGGAAGTCAAGGCAGGAACTCCAGGAGGACAGGAACCTGCAGGTAGGATCAGATGCAGAGGCTGTGGACAGACATGTGTTACTGAAGTTCCTCATGCCTGAACTTGCCTTTAAACTAGTTCCTGATGGCATATGTTATACTAGAGGTCTGGAGAGATGTCAGTCATTATAGGGCTTCCTGCATGCAGTGATCTGAGCAGCTTCCAGATTCTCAGACACTCAGGCATCCTCTGGACTACCCAGCCCCTGTGGTGTACGCTAATCTAGTAAATCCCCCTACATGATACATACTCATTCTATCTGTTCTGTTCTTCTACAAAAACTGTAGATAACTCATTGCTCATAGATATGTCCGTAATACTAGATTTGGGTAATGTAAAAAAGCAGGATTTTTAAAATGTTTAAACCAGGCATGGTGACTATACCTGTAATCCCAGCACTCAGAAAAAAAGAACACATAGGGGATTTATGAATTTAAAGCCACTTTAGGCTACAGAGTGAGAGCCTATTTCAAAAAAAAAAAGAAAGAAAGAAAGAAAGAAGAAAGAAAGAAAGAAAGAAAGAAAGAAAGAAAGAAAGAAAGAAAGAAAGAAAGAAAGGAAGGAAGGAAGGAAAAGAAAGAAGAAAATATCACTGCATTATTGCTTCAGGAGCATCTCTGTTTTCTTCTCTTATAATTATTTTTTGTTAACTGTAGGCTCAACAGGCTTATCTCGTCCTGCCTAGATTCCTGAAAGACAAAACAAAACAATTACTGTTAAAGGAAAGAATTATACAAATCATGCATCTTTAATGAAAGACGCAGGAATAGAAACTGTATTATCTAGCTCAGAAGGTTGTAAGGCCGTCCTGACGGCAACTCTGGGAAGAGTGGGGTAGGCTTGGACCGGAAGGGAGGGGCGGGGCTTCCAACTCTCATCCCGTGTTAGTTACTTTTCTGTTGCTGTGATAAAATACAGTGACTAACGCCACTTTAAAAAAGCAAGGGTATGTTTTAGCTCACAGTTCCAAAAGGATAGAGTCCAACGTGGTGGGAAGGCACGGGCAGCAAGACCAGGGAGCAGTGAGACCATATTTTATCCTCACACAAGAAGCAAAGACAGGAAACAGGAAGTGAAAGTAAGGCTACACCCCTAGCGAAAGGGTCCACCTCCTAAAAGTTCCAAAATCTTCCCAAATAGGGCCACCAACTGGGGACCAAGTATCCAAACACATGAGTTTCTAGGCAACATTTCTCATTCAAACTCCAACACACTCATTTAAGCAAGCAGACAACCTCAGGAAAAAATTTATGTATGGTTCTCAGCTTATCATATATAAAATTGGGAGCCTGTAACACAACAAATTTATAGGCAGTTTATATTTACTTAAAAGACTCCAAGCCAACAGATCTCAGAGATTCTTGTACATGATTTCTGCAGTACTCGCTACAAGAGTACAGGCTACAGAACTAACCAAAGGGGAGTGAATAACAGAAATGTGCATTATATATATGAGGAAATTTTGTGTAGCTGTGAAAAAGATGAAATTAGGTCCTTGGCAGAAAAACGAATGCAACCTGAGACAACCATATTGTAAAAATTAAGTCACTATCAGATATACAACCATCATATTTTCCCTTGTTTGTGAGTCTGAAACTCTATAGATGCATAAAGTCATGTATGCATCAATAACATGAAAGTATCCAGTGAATAGATGGACCAGGGGAGAGAAGGAGGGGGAAGGTGGGCGGGGACAAGCTCAAAGCACATTAGATACTTGCATGAACATGACCTCCTGTAACTATCTTAGTTACAGTTCTCCTGCTGTGACAAAATAACATGACCACAAGCAACTTGGGGATGGAAGGGTCTATCTATTTCATCTTATAATTCAAGTCATCACTACGGGAAGTCAAGGCAGGAACTCAAGCAGGATAGGAACCCGCAGGAAGAATCTGAGAGGAGTGCTACTTACTGTCTTGCTCCTCGTAGATTGTTCAGTCTGTTTTCTTCTGGCATCCAGGACCACCATCCCAGAGGAGGCACTTCCCACAATGAGTTGGACCGTCCCATATCAATCATCAATCAAGAAGATATACCAGAGGCTTTCCCACAAGCCAATCTTGTATGAGTCTTCTCAATTGAGGGTCCATCTTCAAAAATAACTCTGACTTTTGTCAAGCTGGCATAAAGCTAGCCAGTACAATAACCCTGTGTAATAATGAAAATACTAACACCTTTTAGCATAGTATAGAATGGTGGTGCTGACTGGCCAGGGTGACTTTGGGTATGTTTCCTGTCCGGTACAATCACATACTTCTCAAAGATGCCTTGTGAAATTTTATCAAATTAATTCATGGCCATCTCAGAGCAGTACCTGGCTCTTTATTCATGAAAGCTGTGATGATATTCTCCAAAACATTTTCTAGTCATAACGCCACTAAACTCTTTGACTCTGATACCCCTCCTGCAGAGTTTTTGATTCTCTTCTAATTCATTGCTGAGATTTTTTAAAAGTGAATAGAGAAAGAAAATATTGAAATTTAAGAATCGTTTTTGTCTCTATAAATAGAAGAACAGGACATTAAAAGCAACAGATGTTTACATTTGGTTGTAAAATAGTGTGGTTTTTATGATTTCATTTGGTAAAACCCTTAAGAAGTAAGAAGAAGGTTTTTAAAAATGTTTTACCTCTCAAGGGAGGAGGAAAGCAGAACTCACGGAATAATTGTCCTACATGTGTTGGAGTTCATAATCTCAATTTATTAATCCCACCCCAAGGTCACTGTAAGGCAAAGGACATCCCTTGTTGACAGGTGAGGAAGCTGAGGCTCAAGGAAGCTCACTTCAGTGCTTGTCATGTGGCTCTGCTGATGCAGCCTCGGGCTGCACACCACCAAGAGGGTCCTGCCCATCCTCACTCGCTAGTTCAAGGCTTGCTCAGGCCACGGATACTCCCGGGGTAAAAGTGATATTTTAAATAAAACCAATGATAATTTAGATGCTCTAGCATAGAGAGGTTGAGCTGGTGCCCACATGGACCCTTCACCCTGCATTCTAGTCTCTTTGGTGTAGGAAGGTACTCTGCCAACGACCAGAAGAGAAACATGGGCATCAACCCAGCCACAAACCCTTTGACCTACAATCTGTCCTGCCTATATAAAAATCTAGGGCAATGGTTGCACAGAACTTGCATGAGAAACCAACCAATATCTGGTTTTAACCTAAGGCCCACTCCACAAGAAGGAACCCACACCCCACAGTGTTTGGGTAACCAAGAACTAGAAACTAGATAGTCTAGAGATCTGGAGTAAAACAGAACATTACTAGTCTTTTTTAAAAAATTTTTAAAAATTGATTTTTAATCATTTTTAAATTTATTTAAATTATTTGATGTGATTGATTAAAATCAATTAAAATGATTCCTAATGATAGTCCCTATACTCATAGATGGGAGCCTTATCCAGTCATCATCAGAGACTTTCCCCTGGCAGTAGATGGGAATAGATACAGAGACCCACAGCCCAATACTATGTGGAGAGAGAGTCTCAATCAGAGGTCATCATCAAATTCCTCCCCTCAGTGCTCAGGGAATCCTGCAGAAGAGGAAACAGAAAGAGTATAAGGGCCAGAGGACATGGAGCCCACCAAGAGAACAAAGCCCTCTGAACCAACCAGGCAAGGTGCTTATAAGCTCAGAGACTGAAGCAGTAGTACAGGGCCTCCATGGGTCTGTAACAGGTTGTCTGCCTATGCAGTATAACTATCAGCTTAGTATTTGGGGGACTCCTGACTACGTGGGTCTCTGACTCTTACCTCCTATTGGGATCCTTTTTTCCTGTTGGGTTCCAATGTCCAACTTTGATAGAATAGTTTTTTGCATCATCTACATATATTGTATTTCATCACATTTGGTTGTTATCTCTTAGAAACCTGTTCTTTTCTAATGAGAGGGAGAAGGGGAATAAATATGGAGGGAAGGAAGGCATAGATGAACTGGGAAGAGTGGAGGGATGAGAAATTATAATCAGGATATACTGTATGCGAAAAGAATCCATTTTCAATAAAAGAAAAAAGTCATTTTGTTTTTTAATAAAATAAATTATAATTTAGATTCACTAACAGAATTTTGTTGTGCTGCTATTTCCTCAAATTAAAATAATACCTAGTGGAGAATAAAAAGACACTCAGGTAACTTACCAGGATCATGAAATGCAGAAAGTTATAAATATCATGAGGCCCCTCCCCAAGGTTATACAAGAAGTAGCAGTTATTGAGGTGAGAGCATTCTTCTATGGGGCTGTCTAAAATCCCTACAGGAATGGAAGGGATGTATTACATATGATAGCTTTCCTAAGTTATAGCCCATGATGGGGTGGGATTTTCAGTGATGTAGCTATGTTTCAGTCAGGCACATTCCAGTGTGTAACCCTCACCCACACACTTGTAACATGCCCCCACCAATGTTCTGGTAATCAATCCCTTATCCACATTTATAAAAGCTGACCCCTCCCAACCAATGTTCCTATAATTAACACCTCATCCATAGTTCTTGTAACTCTTCATTCACGTTCATGTGAGTAATTCCACAGCCATCCTCCTGTAAGTGACCCCTAACCCCTACTCCTGTGAATGACCCCTCATCCCTACTCCTGTAAGCACTCCCAAACTTACTGGTTTTATAAGCTGCATGGATAGAATCATTTCTTGGGTCTGTAGTTGGTGCCTTATGTGGACTGAAATAGAAATTACTTATGTCTCCTCGAGAAAAGCCATGGGACAAACATGCTGTTAATAAGAACAATATCAACTAACTGATCCACCCAGAGCTCCCAGGGACTAAACCACCAATCAAAGAATATACATGGAGGGAGCCAGGACTCCATACATGTGTGGCAGAGGATGGCCTTATCTGACATCAGTGGGAGGGGAAGGAGGCTTGATGCTCCAGTGTAGTAGGATGCTAGATGGGTGAGGTGGGAGTGAGTGAATGGGTAGAGGAGCCCTCATAAAGGCAAAGGGAAGGGGGTGAAGGAAAATGGGATAGGGGTTGGTGGAGGGGTAACTGGGAAGAGGAATATCATTTTAAATGTAAACAAATAAAATGATTAACAAAAAAGAAAGAAAAATAATTCTTATGAGTCTTGCAATGAAACAACAACAAAAATGCTTTGAAAATCCTGTATTATGTTTCATGTCTTAAAACCAATAACAGGACAAGGGACTGTTATCACACTGGTGGGACTAACATGAAATCAGAGTCCAGGGAATAGAGCAGAATCAGAAATCAGTCAATGTGGATTTCAGAGCTAATTGTCGACACCAATGACAGAAGAGACCAGTTATCTCAAATCTGAATAGAGACACATTAGACATACTTCACAGCCCGTGGTCACAGCAAAAAGCTGTGCTGTCCTCAATTGCTTGTTCTCACCTGAATAAAGTTTCTCCAAAGCGTTTTAATGAATCTAGGCACAATGTGGCAACTACTATGCACAATGAAATACTGAAAACCAAGCAGGAGAGGGTGGGTTGATGAGCTGGGGGGAAGGGGGAGAGAATAGGGCATTTTTGCAGATGGGAAATCAGGAAAAGGGGTATCATTTGAAATGTAAATAAAGAAAATTATCCAATAAAAAAGAAAACCACTAATACTACTTGATACATTCTTAAAGCCTTCTCAACACACACATTAAAGCTAGATTCTTTTTAATGCTAAAATGTCTTACAAATTCAAAACCCATATTTTTGGAAATGTCCTTCTTTCTCCACTCCTCCCAGCCCCATGCACAGCTAATATTTGTTGGTACTGGTTCTCTTGCTCCATGACAGAGGCATGACTTCTGAAGGCCAAGCATCTCCAGAACCTGAGCTCAGGAGAGACAAGCAGATATCTCACAGCAAGGGTGAATCCAGCCAGTCCCTACCCCACCTTCAGAATTTCTCTACCAGCATTCCGGCATGTTATACCATGAACTACTCAATAAATGGCTGCTGAGTAAGGGCAGGAAGTCTGTACTCGTGTACCATTAGCTACACAACTTGTGGGGCCCAGCACAAAGAAAAAAATGGTGCCCTTGTTCAAGAAAGCTGGGGAAAGTAACATTAAGGACTCTGCGTCTATCCCGTATTCTGTGGTCTCTCTCATTTATATACTCAATTTATATACATGTGAGGGGGTGTATACTTTTCAGTATATTTTGCTATTTAATGTCATTCTTAGAAAAAGTATGACTATAGTAATTACCAGGAAGGCTGGAAACGTTCATCTTTCTGTTATGGAGTACTAGGGAGACTACAGAGGAAAGTAACCTGGCTCAGGTACAAGCCTAACAAATTAAAGAGAATATGACAAAATTCAAGTATCTCTTGCCATGACCTTACATTAACAGTCGGCAGCAAACTTGGTGTTCCCTGAATGTTTTAGGTGTAGGGCACTAAAGGGGAGCTGCTTTCTTCCTTGCATATAACACCTATAAAGCTTTTCACTTAACTAATTGCAAACCAAATCCTATCCCACGCAATAAAGTCCTTCAATCATGAGTAAAATGTTCAAGCGAGTGAGTTTCTATGCTCTATTACAAACAAAACCAAGAGGGGAAAGAACCAAGAAAGTATGCTATTGATACAGAGAACGTTAGATGGAGGAAATAGCTAGGGTTTATTTACTCATATTCCCTTCTATACGTGAAGAGGTTGGCAGGATATATTATATCATAATTATGGACTCCCATAGCAGCTTGAGAATCAACAGTCCCCATTGTTCTAAGTCTTTTGCTCATGAGCTTCAAGATTATATCACACACGCGCACACACAAAGATAGGGACTAATTGCATTGCATATTTATACTTCCACATCTCCTTCCACTACCCGTATAATTCCCCATGGGTTCTAATTAGCTCAATCAGGCTGGGAGGAGTACAAATTTAAGCAATTTCAAGTAAATATAGGGTTTGCTACCACCACAAAATCTGGCAAAATGCTAGCCTTACAACTATAACTTAGAAGTGTAGTTTATCTTTCATTTCTGGGAGGGAAGAAAACCCAACTGGATAGCATTTTTATTGTGCTTAGATTTAATCAAGGATAATAGTTTCTTTTTTAATGTTTGTAATTGGAATAGAATTACATCACTTAAATAATACTAACCTAGCTGTTTTGCATTTAGGTGGTTTCTTGCAATTGGATGAGGACAAAGACTCTACTTGGTTTAAATTTTTGCTGAGTTCTCAGGCCATAGCTCTGAAGGTAGCATCCAGTAATGTCCCCATTCCCCTCCCTCTCCAGTTCATAATTGGCACGACCCAGAAGTCACAGCCCATCCAGGATATAATGGACAGTGCTTAGGAAGAGGTCTTTTCTGAAGGGATTCCCTCTGGAAAGATGGACTTAATTACTCTAGACACTCTTTCATGGTTTACTGAAAATACCTAAGACTTCTCTCAACATAAAGAAGGACAGTGTCAAAGTCTCCCCTACCTCCCACCAGCTCATTAGTAATTCATCTGGCTTCAGCATCTTGGGTCTAATCAGGGAGAGGGCCCCTGCAGCTGCACTTATAATCAGCTCAATGCCAAATGGCCTCCCTGGTGCAATCACCCCCCTCAAACCTCCAGATGACTCCTAATGAAGGGGATCAGTTGAAAAGGAGCTGGCATACTATGACCAGGTCTGCAACATCTACTGGCTAGAGCTCTGGGGCTCACAGCAGCTCCCCTCTCCTGTCCCAGCCAGCCTGGTGTTGTCGATACTTCAAGAAGATAAAGGAGAGAGATGCAAAGATATCCAGAGATGATCTGTGAAGTTCTACATGCTTTCACTCTTGAAAAGACTACTATTTCTGAACTTGAAACCATTGACTGGTTCCTGGAGTAATGATGTTTCATCTCTTCAGTCTGAACACCCAGGAACTGTTTCCAAAAACACACTGCCCCCACCACCCTCTCCCCAAATGCAGCATGTTGTTAGTAACAGTACTTACTAGATATTTTTTTCTATTGCTCTGACAAAGCCCCATGACTAAGACAATATAGAGGGAGAGATTTATTTGGGGCTTAGAGCTCTAGAGGGATAAGAGTCCACGACCACTGTGGTGAGGAAGTGTTGCAGCAGTCAGACATGTAAAAGTAAAGAAAGTGACCTGCAGAGAGCAGATGGCTTTTCAGATCTCAAAGCCCACCCCTCACTAACATACTTCCTCTAGCAAGACCACATTCCTAAACCTACCAAAGAGTGTTACTATCTGGGGATCAAGTATTTAGATTCCAGAGAATATGGGAGAGATCTCATTCAAACAACCAGAGTGACAAATATTTAAATACTGGAGCCAAGTATGGTTGCTTATACTTGTAATCCTAACATTCCAGACCTTGGAAGGCTAAGATAGAAGAATAAAACATCTGAGGAGAGCCTAGATGAGACTGGTGGGTTTGTTTGTTTGTTTGTCTTAAGTAGATGATAAATAGTTAGATAGATAGATAGATAGATAGATAGATAGATAGATAGATAGATAATACATACATATAGACAGACAGAAATAGATGGATAGATTCATAGATAGACATAGATAAATGATAAATATATGGTAGATAGGTAGATAGTAAGCCAGATAGACTCATAACTGATGGGTGGATGGATATATAGATAGATGATAGATAGATAGATAGATAGATAGATAGATAGATAGATAGATAATACATAGATAGGCAGTAGATACATTGATACATGCATACATTCATACACACACATACATACATACATAGCAAGAGGTAGGTAGGAATAAAAAGAAAAGGTAGAAGAATTGTGTTAAGAAGAATTAGACGTCTATATTGAAGCTGCATTACTAACTCTGTACTGTGAGCTGCATTCACAGCAGGTCATCATTTGAAACCTGCCCACACATTCTCCTCAGCATTTTTGTGGTTCTGTTGTAGGAGTTGTCAGCATGGCACCCTCTTGCAGCTTCTTATAGGATGTAGGGGTGCCTCACCTTTCACAATTTGTCTCCTGGCTGACGATGCTAAACTCCCTGCATTTGCTAAGCTTCAGTTTTTCATTCTAAGCTCCAGGAATGATCAATGCAAGCTATCACTCAGAGGCATCACCTCAGGGATCACTGTTCTATTTCAGACCAGCAATATTTGTGCAATCACTTGGAGGCTTATTGCATTTTGTCCAAGAGCTTTATAAAAATGAGAAGGAAACAGTACAATGAACATGCTGATACACGGGATAACGAGAACAGGTCATATAGACTCAACACCATTGAGACAAAGCTGCAAATCACTGCGCAGCCTCAAGACAGAGAATCTTTCACCTTAATCAGATTCTCATTGGCTTTACACAGCTCAATTGTGTATTTAATTAATTGTGAAGAAAAAGAACACAATTAAAGAACATGTACCAAATGCTGGCCATGAATCATAAATGACTGTGATTAAAGAACTGAGGTAAAATTAGGAATTTTATTACATTCTAACAGTTCTCAAATAGAACCTCTCCTAATGTCTTTATAGCCAATAAGTCGATCTAGTGTCTGGCTTTTCCACCCTTGCAGAAATTTTCAAGACTAGATGATATATGAGAGATGAGAACAACTTGTACATCTGATCAAAAAAAGATGAAGACACAGACTCCAAACTGATATCGATCTAAAAGGAATTTACTTAATGAAAATAAAATTCAATTAAGGAGAACTAACCATGAGTCTCTCAGTAAGACAGAGACTACTTGAAAAAGTAACAACCTAGATAGAAAGCTATGTCCCTGTGCCCAAAGTTATTTCTGGCTGTGAATCTCATGATAGCAAAATTTTAGAGCAAGTGGACTTCAGTGGAAAACTACTTGAAGAACCAGTGAAGACCCTTATCACAAAACAGCAGAATAAGATCTTCCAGAATTCATATGGAGCCAGGTCATGAATACATTCACTAAGGTAAATAAATACGCAAAGCGCCACGGAGCTGGAGCTCAAGCAGTCATCAGAACTCACATGAAACAGTTAGACACGGTGAGGCATGCTTGCAAGCACTGGGGAGGCAGAAGGAGGAGGATCACTAGCCAGCTTTGCCTATTTGGGGAACTCTAGGCCATTGAGAGATTCTCCATCACATATTCTCCCTGAGAAATGACACCCAAGGTTGACTTGTGATACACACACACACACACACACACACACACACATACACGATTCTATGATTCCTTCACGTTAAGATGACAGAGAAATGGGTAGTCACACAAGGGCTTCAAATATTTAACCGCAAAGGGTGTTGATAACAGTAAAAATTTGGAGAGGAAATTGTCTATACTCTACTTTTGTTTACAACTGATTTTTGAAGTGTGTATTTCATCTACTTAAAATTTTAACTGAATGAAAGTAAGACTTCCTTTTCTTTACAAAATATGGGGTCCTATTTCCTAGGTAAAGAAACACTGGGTGTCGATGCAGATAAAAATGTCCACCATCCCTGAAGTTGATTTTGGAGAGCAGAACACTTGCTTTCTCAGTGAGGGAAGCCCTGAGTGACAGCCCTGATGCTACTGTCCCCACAGATGTCAACCGTGTGAGTTCTTTCTCCTTCTCTAACAGAGGAGGTAATGTTTACTTCATATGAGGAAGGAGGAAACAATTGGTCAGTGAATATATATCTTGGAGTCAATCACAAACAGAAACAAATTAATCTAATTACATATAAAAATTGGTGCCATCCATAAACCACATGGTGGCACTCAGGAGGTAGGTGCAGGCAGGAGGGTCAGAAGTTCAAGGTCATCCTTGGCTACACAGTATGTTTGAGACTCACCTGTGCTGCATAAGACCCTTTCCTCTCAAAACAAATAAACCAAAATTTAAGATATTTAGAATGGGCTTGTAGGTATATCATAAGAGAAGGGATCTCAAAAATAACTGACATCCAGGAAGTTTTAAGCTTATTCAGTTGGTTTTATGTTAATATTCATATTAGAATTCCAGTTTTTTAAAACTAAAATTGCTGTTTTTCAAGAGGGAGTTTTTAACCAAGAATTGTGTGCTTTCTCAAATAGAGAAGTAACTATCTTTCCACAGCCTGGGGACGTATCTCAGTTGGTACACGCCTAGAATTCACAAAGTTCTGGCTTCCATCTTGACCACTACATAAGATGGTGCATGCCTGTAATCTCAGAACTCAAGAGGTGGAGGAAGGACAGTCAGAAGTTTAAAGTCAACCTTGGCTATGTAGGGAGAGCTCAGCCAGGACTGAGCTACATGGGCCCTACACTCTGGTTAACTGATCTCTTACTATGACGAACATCACGAGCAACAGCAACTTGGTAAGGAAGGGTTTGTTTAATCTTATAGTTCCAGGTATCAATCTGTCACCGAAGGAAGTCAGGGCAGGAACTCAAGGCAAGAACCTGGAGCAGAAGCCATAGCTGAATGCTGCTCACAAGATTGTGTTCTGTCTCATGCTCCACTGGTTTTCTTATACATGCAGGACCACATGATTGAGGATGGTGCTGCCCCCAGTGGCTTGGGCACTTCCTCCCCCATCAATCAATCTTCAATCAAGATGGTTCCTCACAGACATGCACATAGGCAAGTCTGATTGAACCAGTTCTTCACATACCTCTTCCCAGGTAACTGTAGATTATATCAAGTTGACAAGAAAAAGAAGAAAAAAAAATACCAGCACACCCTTTCCTCAAAACAAACAAACAAACAAAAAAACAAATTGAAAATTATTATATTGCCCCACAGAAACAGAAGTTACTTAAGAACACATTCTAGAAAGGAAAAAAACAAAAGGTTTTTTTTTTAAGTTGTGGTATTGTGGTTTAGAGCAATTTATCAATCCTTTTATGCAGTGGAACCAACTGAAAATGGATATTGGATTTCATTATCTTCTCTGAGGGACGCACAGCCCAGGGTACTGGCTGCCCTTGCAATGTGACCCACTAGTCATTGCGCTCTCACCTGAACCAGGGAACACTCACCCTTGGAACCTGTTGTTTCTGCCAGGGTTCAGATAAAAGCTTCCTCCATGTTTGATTACCTCTTAAAAATAACCTGTATTACTCAATGCCAGCACTTGCTCAAATAACAGCTCGTGTACTTACATGGTTATGACGCTGTGCTCAGAGAATCACTGAACTATTTTTTTCTTTCTTCTCCCATAAATTAGAGCTGTACAGAGTAACGGAATGGCCATTTTCATTGCCAAAGAACCCAAAGTAATGATTTTCTGTGACTTTAAAACTTATACTGGATGACCTAAGCCTCAGAATTTTATTTTTTTATTGGTAAAGACTAAATAAAAAATGTATTCTAAGTCAGATACCATCTTCTTCAATCCTTTTCTTATCATTCTCCACATGAAAGTTGCAAAAATCCCTGCATTTACTATATTTTAAGCTTTGCAAAAAGCATGCTTTAAAATGCACTGGAGAAAGACTCTACGAGGGCACAATAGCAATCATAGCATCTCTCTCTGGCTGGGAATGCATGCCTAATTATATTTTCTCTTTATACTTTTATTTTTTTCAGGCTTTCTCCAAATGGTGTGGAGAACGTTCATTAGCACAAAAACAGGTTTTTTTTTAAAAATCCCCATATATATTTCTGTATATATAATACACATGTATACATAATATAGATAGTCATGTCTTCAGTATTCAAAAACACCAAACTAATATTTCTTTTCTTTAGTCAGAAGGCAGCTACTGTTGCCTCCTTCCGTCTATTTCTCTTTATTTCCCAAGTGTTCTCGGATCCATGCACCTGACTTTCATGAACGCACAAGTGTCTAAACTTTTCACCTTATGACATGGTGTTGTTTTCTCTATCTACAAAGTTCACACTTGAGAACCCAAAGGAGTTTTTAAAAATTAACAACAATAACAACAAACAAACAAAAACAAAACATAACCCCATGTTGGGGCTAAAAAGATGGCTCAGTGATTCCTGGCATTTGCTGCTCTTACAGAGAACCAGAGTTTAGTTCCTACATCTGACCTATAACCCCAGTACCATGGGATCCAGTGCCCTCTTCTGGACTCTGTGGGCAACTGCACTCACAGGTACATACCTACACACGCAATGCAGTAATTAAAATGAAATCACCAAAGCAATCTCATGTTTTAAGTAAATTTATAATTTCGTGCTGGGTTCCACTCATGACTGCATTAGCTACTTGTTTCATCCCTGCTATAAAATCCCGGAGGAAACCACTTAAGAGCATGATCCATTATGGCCAGGGAGTCACAGTAGCAAGAGCATGAAACAACTGGTTACATGCATCCTGGAGGAAAAAGACGCTGGTGCTCAGGTCACTCACTCCTTTTCTCTTAGTCTGGAATCCCAGTCCATAAAGACAGTACCACCCACACTTAGGGCCTTATCACCTTGGTTAACCTAATCTAAATAATCCCTCATACGAATGTTCAGACAGTTGTCTCTTGGGTGAGTCTGGATCTTTTCAAATTGATAATATTAACTACTATAACTGTTATCTTTGATACGCATGGACCATGGAACATGTGTGTAAGGTGTGTGTGTATGTGTGTGCATGCATGTACAGATATGTATATGTGTATTGCGTGTATGTAGATGTGTATAGCTATATATGCATACATACATGAGTATGCGTGTATATGTGGTTTTCTGGGGCAAAGAACAAAATAAATTCACTATCACTGGAACATAACCAGGCTGCCTGTTACTCTTTCGGATAAATTCAGAGATAGATCAGAGGGAGACCTCAAGGTGCCATTGTTACCAGGCATACTTCCGTTCTATACCTACTTCAGCCAAAGATGAGCAGCAATCTGAAGTATTTGTCCAACCAGTTTTTTGCTACTTCCAGTTCTCAGTACTTTCTTGGTCCCAATAAGAGGAAAGGCAAAGTCTACCTCCATCTCCCCTCCCCACACATGCCATGAAATCAGTGCACATTGGAGAACCTTGTGTTTATTTGCAAGGAAAACCATGGTTGCCTTGTAAAGCCCAGAACTGAGTGTCCTAAACAGATTTCAAGTTTACAGGACTCCTTCAAACTGTATTACTTTTCTGCTAATAAAGTTTTCCTCCTAGCTGCCACAGTAGACAAAAACAGTTTACAGCTTGCCTTTAAAAATGATGTGGCAGGAGACTGATAGCACAACCAGAAATTTGATTCCCCTGATTGGAAATGAAAAAAAGCTCCAGTGACCATTCCTCTACAGTAACTAATAGGCTCTGAGTACAAATATCTCTGTTCTTGCACACATCCAAGGGTAAATGCCTGCTGTGTGTTTTCCAACAAATTGACACATTTTCTTCTGCTATTGTGTTAGCCTAGGTGACCCAACTGTATCACTGGCCTTCGGAACTATTTTTAATAATGCATGCTGTGTCTATGCTGCATGATGACAGGGACCATGCAGGGTCAGGTTTGATGACAACCCAGCACCACACCAGTGTTTGTGCTGGCTTTGTGCTCGTAACTATCCCTCCAGCTCTGCTATCGCAGGAATGAGATCTTCTTCTTTTGTTGTTATTGTTTTATTTTTCCTAGTCCCATTCACTGTGATATTGGATATATTACAGGACCTTCTGTGGCACTTTGAAATTGCAGAAATGTGTCCGTAATGCTTTTCTGATCTCAGTTCCTCCTTTCTGACCCTGACTCCACCATTTAAATGTGAAGGGAATAGTTCTTTCACAGTGGGAAAAACCTGGCGTTTCAAGGTAGGTAGACCTTGGTTTGAACCTCCCTGGTTTGAATCTCCACTAAGTTTCTTTCTTGATTGTATTTCTGTGGTTATGACAAAATACCATGACAGAAAGCAATTTAGAGAAGAAGGGATTTATTTGATTCATAATTCCAGTCTACAGTCCATTATTGTGGGCAAGTCAAGGTACCACATCCACAGTTTAGAATAAAGAGAAACTACAGGCACACATAAATCCTTGTTTGCACACTTGCTTGCTAGGTGTTGTTGTTGTTGTTGTTGTTGTTTGCTCATATATAACACGGAGCCCAGCCAAGGGAATAGTACCACCCACAGTAGGCTGGATCTTCATATATCACTTAATAATCAAGACAATTCCCCAGATATCTGCCCACAGGCCAAGCTAGTGCAGATCATTCTTCACTAACAGTCTTTTCCCAAGAGGGGAGTGGCATGCACACAGTCCCCTGAGCCTCATTGTCTGGCTCTGACTTTGCTCTGCAGTCTGGAGGAGCCTTGCAGGACACAAAGAGCATCCTGCCTCCCAGTGGAAATCTTCAGGGGCCCCAAAAGTAACCAGCTTGGAACCCTGTCTGACCACCCATCATAGTCAGATCTGCTCTCCACCTCAGCAGGTCTGCCTGGGACAGCCTCCAGTTTGATGAGCTTATGTCCCCAAATGGCTTTGACTGGGACACAGCCTGCAGAGTGGGGTTGACCTCCACTGTCTGGCCTATGGGTCCCTCCACTAGATGCCTAAAGGAAAGCTTAAGAATACAATCACTGCCGGGCGGTGGTGGTGCACGCCTTTAATCCCAGCACATGGGAGGCAGAGGCAGGCGAATTTCTGAGTTCGAGGCCAGCCTAGTCTACAGAGTGAGTTCCAGGACAGCCAGGGCTATACAGAGAAACCCTGTCTCAAAATACCAAAAAAAAAAAAAAAAAGAATACAATCATTGAGTCCCAGAGCAAATACAGCACCAGCTATCTTGCTACAGTAAACCCTGGATTTCCCTAATGAAACTGAAGCTCAAGGAGAGGATTTTTAAATAAACAATTCTTTTATTTTGTTATACAACAAAAGAAATTAACATCACAGACATAAAAGACTGGGGGTGGGAAGCTACATTAAATTATCAGTAATTTAAGACTAAGCCTATTTGTACTTTAATATAAGACATGAAATCTTTAACAAAGTTTAGGTGAATTTTAATTTGGGGGGTATAAAATTTAATTCCCAGGAGTACTAGTTCAATTCATTTCCAGGCCTGTTTACTTTGTGAATAAGTAACACAAGAGTACTTTCTGATATGCTGCAACACTGATCAAGTGCCTTTAAAAATAGTTGATTAAACAAGACGATGACAACAGAAGATGAGACTTGGGATTGTCTATTTATAATCCTGGTAATAACAAAGATTCATCGTAAGTGTACTTTTACAAGCTTATTTATACAACAAACTTTCTAGTAATAGAAATTTTACTAATAGTAATAGTAATAAAAGGTTTGTTGTAATAGGTTTGACTACCCTATCATTTGGGCAGATGCACTTTCCCCAGTAAACTTAAACAACAAAGTCAACAACAAAATCCCTGTCACATACTAAGAGAATTGGTTACTGAAACAGTTCATGACAAGACACATGAAGTCAACATACTATGCCATGAGTGATTTTAATTTGTTGTGCCATTACTAAAGTTTTGAGGGCTGTGGTTCAAACATTCCAAGTTCTCCCAAGAAGAGGATCTTAAATCCGATCTTATAATGAAGATAGAGGCCTTTAAAGAGAACATGAATAAATTCCTTAAGGAAACACAGGAAAATACATACAAACAGAGAGAAGCATTAAAAAAGGAAACAAATAAATATAAAGAAATACAGGAAAATACAATCAGACAGGTGAAGGATATGAATAAAACTGTCCAAGACCTGAAAAGGGGAAATGCAAGCAATAAAGAAAACAAACTGAGGCAATCCTGGAGGTAGAAGAATCTAGGAAATAGAACAGTAAATACAGATATAAGGATCACCAACAGAATGCAGAAGATGGAAGAGAGAATCTCAGGTATAGAAAGTACAATAGAAGAAATCAATCTATCAGTCAAAGAAAATCCAAAAACTAAAAAGTTTCATGAAACAAAACATCCAGGAAATTTGGGACATTACAAAAAAGACCAAACCTGAGAATAATCAGAATAGAAGAAGATTCCCAGATCAAAGACCCAGAATACATCTTTAACAAAATCATAGAAAAAATTTCCCCAACCTAAAGAAACAGATGCTTATAATTGTACAAGAAGCTTACAGAACACCAAACAGATTGGACCAGAAAAGAAAATACTACCACCTAATTTAATAATTAAAATACTAAACATATAGAACAAAGAAAGAATTTTAAAACCAGCAAAGTAAAAGAGCCAAGTACCATATAAAGGAAGACCCATCAGAATTACACCTGATTTCTCATCTGAGATTTTAGAAGATATAAGGGCCTAGGCAGAGGTCTGGCAGATATTAAGAGTCCACAGATGTCAGCCCAGACTATTAAACCCAGCAAAACTTTCATCACCATAGATGGAGGAACCAACTCACTCCATAACAAAACCAAATTCAAACAATACCTCTCCACCAACCTAGACATACAGGGGATGCAAGAAGGAAGACTCCAACCCAATGAGGCTAACTATACTCAAGAAAATACAATAAATAAATAATTTCACACCATCAACACCAATAGAAGCAAAATTCACACACACACACACACACAAACAACCACCACTAACATCAAAACAACAGGAAGTGACAGTCACTGGTCATTAATATCTCTCAACATCAATGGACTCAATTCCCCCAGTAAAAAGACACAGGCTAACAGAATGGATGCACAAATAGAATCTATCATTCTGCTGTATACAACAAACACATCTCAGCAACAAAGGTAGTCATCATCCTAGTATAAAGGGCTGGAAAAAGGTTTTCCAAGCAAATGGACCCAAGAAACAAGCTAGAGTAGCCATTCTAATATCTAATAAAATAGACTTCCAACAAAATATAATCAAAAGAGATAGAGAAGGACACTTGATACTCATAAAAGGAAAAATCCACCCAGATGATATCTCAGTTCTGAACATCTATGCCCCAAATGCAAGGGCACACACATTTGTGAAATAAACATTGCTAAAGCTTATATTACACATTGAATCTCACACATTAATAGTGGGAGACTTCAGCATCCCACTCTTATCAATAGACAGGTTATCCAGACAAAAACTAAGCAGAGAAATAATGAAACTAACTGATGTTATGAATCACAGAGACATAACAGAAAGCCTACAAACTCATAGAAAATGATCAACTATCTATTCAATGATCACTGGGTCAGGGAAGAAATAAATCAAAGACTTTCTAGAATTCAATGAAAATGAGGGCACAACATACCCAAACTTATGGGACACCATGAAACCTATGCTAAGAGGAAAGTTCATAGCACTATGAACAAACAGCTTGTAAAGAAATTGGAGAGTTCTCATACTAACAAATTAAAAGTACATCTGAAAGCTTTAGGAAAAAAAGAAGCAAGCATATGCAGGAGGAGTAGATGGCAGGAAATAAGCTGAGGGCTAAAATCAATCCATTAGAATCAAAGAGAACAATACAGAGAAACATGAAACCAAGATCTGATTCTTTGAGAAAATCAACAAGATAGACAAAACCCTTAACCAAACTAACTAAAACACAGGGAGACAGTGTCTAAATCAACAAAATCAGAAAGGAAAAGGGCCATAACAACTGACACTATGGAAATTCAAAGCATCATTGGGTCTTGACCCACAAAGGACAGGGACTCTACAGGAAGACCAACAGAGTCAACTAACCTGGACTCTTATGGGCTTCCAGAGACTGAATCACCAACCAAAGAGTAAGCTCAGGCTGGAGCTAGGCCTCCTGCACATATGTAGCAAATGAACAGCTTGGTCTTCAAGCAGGTCCCCCACAAACTGAAGCAGAGGTTGTCCTTAAGCCTGTTGCTTGCTTGCCTGCCTGCCTGCCTGCCTGCCTGCCTGCCTGCCTGCCTGCCTGCCTATGGATTCTGTGCCCCTAAATGGACAGCCTTATCTGTCCTCAGTGGGAGAGGATGCACCTTGATGTGCAGGAAGTGGGGGTGGGGGGCTGGGAGTCAACACCCAGAGGGAGGCTTCTATTTCTCAAAAGAGAAGGGAAAGGTGGAATGGGGAAAGAATTTGCCTGAGGGAGTGCTGGGGGTTGAGGGGGTGGAAAGGGATGCTAATGGGTTGTAAAGTGAACAAATAATTTCATTTAAAAAAAAATATTCTTTTCCCAGGTGAAACCAGGTTGTGTTAAATTGATTGTTCAAACTAGCTAGTACAGACTCTTATGAGGGTTTATGTCTTGGAGAAGATACATCTTCATCACTTGATGAGCCCGAGAAAAGAGAAAGGAAAGGGAGAACCAAGTCTCTCAGAATCTTTCAATAACTTACCCCCAGTAACATAAAGACTTTCCCCAGCTCTTAAACATCCTCCCACCACCACCTATAAGTGATACTTGGAAACCAATCCTGTAACACATATAGACCTTTGGAGGATGTTATCCATAAGTAAACCATAACAGGGCCATGTGTGCACACTCCCTCACTAATGAAACATCATTAGGCAAGATCTGAGAATACAAGAGTTTCAGAGAGCCAAGCAGTTCCTCTCCCACCACATCCCAGCCCTTCAGACTACCTGCAGTTTTTAGCCTCCTTCATGTTGCTGTGATAGGGTGTCCTGACCACATGCAGCTTCGGGAAGAAAGGAGGATATCAGCTCACGATTCCAGGTTGCGGGTCATCACTTCAGGGGACTCAACAACTTCAAACAGCTAATTGAGGGACGGAAAACTGGGGGTAGCCACCAGAAAGTCCCAGATGCCAGGAAAGCAAGAGGCTCCCAGGACCCGATAGGGATGACATTAGCCGAAATACCCAACGAAGGGGAAAGTGAACCTGTGGAGACCTTATCTTCTCTCCAGAGACCTGGAGAGAACCTGTAGGGGTTAGGCATGGTCCCTGATTGAGGGATGGGGCTACCCACCCACCCATCTCCAAAATTTTAACCCAGAATTGCTCCTGTCTAAAGGAAATCCAGGGAAAAAGAGTCGAGAGGAGACTGAAGGAAAGGCCATCCAGAGACTACCCCACCTGGAGAACAATCCCATATGCAGCCACCAAACCCAGACACTTGCTGGTGCCAAGAAGTGCTTGCTGAGAGGAGCCTGATATAGCCATCTCCTGAGAGGCTCTGCCAAGGCCTAACCAATACAGATGCAGATGTCACAGCCAACCATTGGGCTGAGCACGGAGACTCCATGGGGAGTTAGGGGAAGGACTGAAGGATCTGAAGGTGTTTGCAACCCCATAGGAAGAACAACAATATCAACCAACCAGACCCCCCCCCAAGAGCTCCCAGGAACTAAACCACCAACCAAAGAGTACACATGGAGGGACCCATGGCTCCAGCTGCATATGTAGCAGAGGATAGTCTTATCTGGCATCAATGGGAGAGGAGGCCCTTGGTCCTTCAAAGGCTCAATGCCCCAGCATAGGGGAATCCCAGGGTGGTGAGGCAGGAGTGGGTGGGGGGGAAGCACCCTCATAGAAGCAGGGGGACTGGGGTGGGATAGGCGGTTTGCAGAGGGGAAACCAGGAAAGGGGATAACATTTGAAATGTAAATAAATAAAATATCTAATAACAAATAAATAAATAAAATGAAGTAAATCTGTAAAACATGGAAAGCTACTCTTCACACCAGAGTTCCTTAAACATGCCTTTTATAGTAACTTACTACATAAATGTTTGTTTATGAGTTTGTCTGTGCTACTGAGGTTTGAACCCAGAACCTCATGAATGCTAGGCAAGCATGCTACTACTTAACTACACCTCTAGCCCCATAAGTGTTTATAAAACTTCAAAATGTGTTCAATATCACACTAGACACTAGAACAGCTGTTCTCAACTGGTTGGTCATGACTTCTTTGAGAGTTAAACAACCCTTTCACAGGGGTCTCCTATGACCATTGTGAAAAAAAACAGACATTTATATTATTCATAACAGTAGCAAAATTACAGCTATAAAGTAGCAACAAAAATCATTTTATGGTTGGAGTGGGTCACCACAATATGCAGAACTGTCTTAAAGGGCTGCAGCATTGGGAAGGCTGAGAACCACAGCAGTAGAAGAACATGAAGCATCTCGTGGACTGAGGATACACCTCAGGCATGCGAACATGAGGACCTAAATCCAATCCCCAAAGCCCAAGTCAAAAGCCAGAAATGGTGGCATGTGCTAGTAACCCAAGCCTTGAGAAAGTAGAAACGGGCAAATCGCTGGGGCTCACTGACCAGCCAGCCTATTCTACTGGGGAAGTTCCAGGCCAGTGGAAAACAAAAGTGTTTTTAAAAGAACTGAGGTGGAGTGCCTGAGGAACAATGTGCATGTATACACACACACATGCATACATCCTTGCATACACATGCATCTGCACACACGAGAACACACACATCATCATCTTGTATTTATATTCATAGCAGATACAAAGCCCAAAACTCCATTGCCCTCACTGTCCAGCTCAAATATCACCTGCTTCCAGAAACTTCTGAGCCACCAGGTAGTGTGGATGGCTTCCTTTTATATTACTACGATTTGCTGACCTGTCCTCTGGGGAACCCTGTTTACAACACCCTTTGAGTCTTCACGTTTATGTGATCCATGCTCCATACCACACCTATTCTGCCCTAGCTCTCAAACACTCCTTCAAGCCCAAGTTCGTGATTTTCACTGCACACCTGTCCTCTGGTGCTCTTCCTTTGTGCTTTAGGCTCACACAGTGTATTGGCTTTGACTGTCTGGAGAGCAGGCATGGACGGAGCCTGTAAATACACAAGCTTTCCCTTGCTCCTCCTACTCCCCCTCACTACAGTGTCTTTATAAGCTGCTTCTGAACCACTGATTGGACAGGAAAGTATCCTTTCTCTCAGTGATGCAGGAGTGCAGCTCAGCATAGGTCATCCTGTTAATAGAAAGTGCACATATAGGACCGCTCAGTAAACCACTACTTTAATTCCAGAGAAGGTCAGCCATTGCCAATCAAAGAAATGAATGAGGTGAGGTTTGAGGAGCACAAAGGATAGTATCCAATTACACAATCTGAAAGAACTTCATAAAAGAAAAAAAATGACCAGCAATCCCAGAGAGCCTTTTTCTTTCACCAGCTCTACCTAAACCTTTCTGATTGGGAAAGACTTTGAAAGAGTTGGATATGACATACTTGTATTTGTATTTGTTTTGAGAATTCTTGCTGGGGGAGGGGGGGTTAGTTAGGGTTTCTATTGATGTGACCATGGCAATTTTTCTAAAAGAAAGCACTCAAAGTGGGCTGGCTTACATTCCAAAGTTTAGTACATTATAGTCATGGCCTGACGCATGGTGGCACTCAGGCAGACATGGTGCTGGAGAGGTAGCTGAGAGTTCTACATCTCTGTAAGCAGCAGAAAGAGAGAGGGAGGCACTGAAACCTCGACCTATCCCAGGTGACACTCTTCCTCCAACAAGGCCAGACAAAACTAACAAGGCCACATACCCTAACCCTTTCAAATAATGGCACTCCTTATAAGCCTGTGGGGACCCACTTTTATTCAAACTACCACAAAATGTAAACATTTACCTGCTCTTCATAAGGTTCCAACCATAAACCAAAGTAGGATTCCACCAAAGCTCACTCTGGGAAACCAATGAGTTTACTGGGCTTACTTACAAAGCATGGATAAAGGACAATGCGCATTGTGACTGCATAAGGGACCTCGAAGTATTCACAATTGAAAGTCTTCACTCAGCATGAATGATGGCTTCCTCTTGGCTGAACAGAAGCCCTCGTCCATTAACTTCCACCAGCCTAAATACTCTTGTGCCTCTTAAGACCCAGAAGGCAACCTGCAATTAGGGCAGAATTAAATACAAATGGCTGGGGAAGGTGGCTTGACCCTCGGGTGTTATCCTTTTGTAAGTGAAACTCAACAATCACATGGATGGACTGTTGTTGCCAGCAGGTACAGCTGATCTGTGGAAGATAATAAAAGACCATATTCTACAGTAGCGTTTTCATGCACAAACTTTTTATGAGGACAGACTGCTGGTAAGTTTTAAACCTGAAATAATAATAGCTATTATTTATTAGGAATATAGTCTATGCTGAAACAACTTAAGTTGATATACATTAGCTTACTGAACACATACAACCAACCTAGAGGAACATGTGTATTCTGCATGAGGCCAGCAGAGCCCAGGGAGATTAATCACCCTGTCCACAGGTCAAACCTGGAAAGAATATTTTAAGATTCCAAAGTTAACATCTTAAGGCTGACTAAATGGCTCTACCTTATGCAAGCATGAGGACCTATGGTTGGATCTCCAAAACCCATTTTAAAAAAAATTGTGGTAGCTCACAACTGCAATCCTACCACTAATGTGGTGGTTTGAATATGCTTGGCCCAGGGAGTGCCACTATTAGGAAGTTGTTGGAGTAGGCGTGACCTTGTTGGAGGAAATGTGTCACTTTGGGGGTGGGATTTGAGACCTTTCTTCTAGCTGCCTGGGAGTCAGACTTCTCCTAGTGTTCTTCAGAACAAGATGTAAAACTCTCAGCTTCTCCAGCACCATGCCTGCCTAGATTCTGTCATGCTTCCTGCCATGATGATAATGAACTGAAACTCTAAACCTGCAAGCCAGCCTCAATTAAATGTTGTCCTTATAAGAGTTGCCTCAGTCATGGTGTCTCTTTACAGCAATGGAAACCCTAACTAAGACAACTGGAGAGGCAGAGACAGGAGGCTCCCTGGAATTCACTGGTCAGCCAGTCCAGCCAATCAGCCTGCTCCAGGTTCAGTGACAGACACTATCCCAACAAAACAGAGTAAAGAGCAATTGAAGAAGACACCCAATGTTAATCTCTGGCCTCCACATGCACATTCATGCTCATATGTGTACATATATAAGTAAGACATACAAGTTAACAGCTTTTTAAACTTTATATTGTTTCTTGTGAATTTTACATCATATACCCCAATCCCATTCATTTCCCTATCCCTCCATATCTGCCCTCCATGCTTGCAACTTCCCCACAAAAGAAATATAGATAGATAGATAGATAGATAGATAGATAGATAGATAGATAGATAGATAGATAGATAAGAAAACATAAAAAGTAAAAAAATAAAATCCTGCTGTGGAAGCTGTGGTGTATCCTGGTGTGTCACACAGTATATACCCTTTCCCCAAACAGCTTTAATTGCAAATGTTCATTGCAAGGAGTCACAGGATGATTTGAGCCCTCTGGATTCTGCTACACTATCAATACTGGAACCTCATGGGGGGGTCCTCTCAGATATCCTGTTGCTGCCCTATGTCATGGAGTCCCTGCAGCTTTGATTCTGGAGGGTTGGCCCCTTCACATGCTCCAGCAGTTCAAAGATAGTGTAGATGTAGGGGTGGGCCAACTCAAAGCCCTGAATCTGAGCCTGAATGGCTATGTTATTCAGCCACCAGCTCTCCTGCTTGCTGCAGCAAGAGGGAAGATTGGAGCTCATGACAACAGGCTAGCTCTGCTGTTCTGCTGCCTAGGCAAAGTGCAGGGCCTGCTCTCCCAAGTACAGTAGCTGGTGAGGAACAGCTCACCCATTCTCCAGCCCTTGGGCCAGCTCTCAAATACTGCCCAGGTGAATGGAAGAGCTAGCTCTCCTAATTGCCACAGGCAGCAAGTAACAGGGCCATCTCTCATGATCCCATGCTACCATAGCCCAGCAAGGAGTGGGACCAATTCTGTGCAGCCCTCAGGCATTAAGACAGCCCCAGGAGGCAGCCCAGATCAGGGATGTCTGCACAGCCTTTGGTGCTAACATGGTGGGGAGCACAGACATTGACACAGACCACTGCTGTTTCAAGGCTATGAACCTAGACATGGCCCTCAGCAGCACCATGGGCCGGGACCGCACCATAGACTCAGGTGTCAGCACATGTCACTCATCAGGCTGTTCCACACTGCCCTCGGGTTTCCAGCTCCTCTTCTCTTCCCAGTGTACAAACCATTCTCTTTCTTTCCCACCACTCCATCACATTCTTGCTCTTCTTAATGGTGAGTATGCCCAGGTGTACCTCTGGGTATCTTCTGCCACATGGTTACTGACAAGTCAGTCTCAGGGTTTCTTCAACATACATACTCCACAAGTTCACACCTGCTTCAACCCCCAAAGTAAACTATTTCCATGTTCCTAATGTTCCCAGATTTTGTCTATCTTTATATTCTTGCCCTGCCTCAAAAATGTCACCTGGACCTGGTCAACGGCTCTCTCTAAGGACTGCCCTAATTCTGATCCAAGTAAGCTAGCCTGGACCACTACATGACCATCCCATGGACGACTCTGCCTCCATTCTTTACCACCACATCCCATTTCTACATATGTAAGCCTCCTTTAAGCAAGAGTCAGGTCTTACCACTCCTCTGATCAAACTTTCCAAAGTTCCCTGTTGACTTTAGAATATAATCCTGCATCAACCCATAGTCCATGAAACCAATCACAATCAGACCTCTTTTGAGCCTCAGATCCTGTGATCCTTCTTTCTCCCCTAATACAACAGTCTGTGGCGTCCTTCAATTTCTTCCCCAGCCTTCTACACATGCTGCAGTAGTTTGAATATGGTTGGCCCAGAGAGTGGCACTATTAGGAGGTGTGGCTTTGTTGGATGAAGTGCGTCAATTTGGGGATGGGCTTTGAGACCCTTCTCCTAGCTGCCTAGAAACCATTCTTCTCCAAGCTGCCTTCAGACCAACTTATAGAACTCACAGCTCCTCCCATGCCATGCCTGCCTGGATGCTGCCATGCTCCTGCCTTGATGATAGTGAACTGAACCTCGGAACCTGTAAGCCATCCCCAATTAAATGTCCTTTATAAGAGTTGACATGGGAGAGGAAGCTCCACTCCCAGGTGCTCTGACACACCCAGGAGCAGAGGTAAGCAGGAACCAACATCTGTCCCAACATTGGGAGTAACTGGGACCAGTGGGACCAGGCACACAAGAACTCCGTCAGCCCAGTGACTCGGGTTCCTTCCGGTCTGTCGGGGTTAGTGTTCTGAGCAGACCTTGGGCACAAGCTGTGCAGCCAGTCCCACAACACACAGAGAAAGCCACACTCCAAGGTGATTTAACAAGCCCAGGATCCCTGGATCCCAGAATCACAGGATCACAGAGTCAGCTTGATTCTGAGGAGTTCTGACACAACCAGGATCACAGGAAGGACAGGCTCCAGTCAGATTTAGCAAGGGCACGTAGCACTAGAGTTAACCAGATGCCGGAGGGCAAGCATAAGAAAATAAACAACACAAACCAAGGTCACTTGCCATCATCAGAACCCAATTCTCCCACCATAGCAAGTCCTGGACATGCCATTACACCGGAAACACAAGATTCAGATATAAAATCACTTATCATGATGATGATACAGGACCTTAAGAAAGACATAAATAGCACCCTCAAAGAAATACAGGAGAACACAGGTAAAGAGCTAGAAGCTCTTAAAGAGGAAACACAAAAATCCCTTAGTGAACTACAGGAAAACACAATCAAACAGGTGAAGGAAATGAGCAAAACCATCCAGAACCTAAAAATGGAAATAGAAACAATAAAGAAATCAGGAAGAGAGACAACTCTGGAGATAGAAAACCTAGAAAAGAAATCAGGAGCCATAGATGCAAGCATCACCAACAGAATGCAAGAGATAGAAGAGAGAATCTCAGGGGCAGAAGACACCTTAGAAAACATGGACAAAACAGTCAAAGAAAATGCAAAAAGCAAAAAGCTCCTAGCCCAAAACATCCAGGGAATGCAGGACGCACTGAGAAGACCAAACCTAAGGATAATAGGTATAGAAGAGAGTGAAGACTCCCAAT
>NW_022196891.1:25423791-25429750 GCF_008632895.1 Mastomys coucha | reverse complement strand
TCAGATAAATTGAAATCATGTAACTTTTCTCATCATAATGCAATAAAAGTTTAAAAAAAAAAAAAGAGTTGACATGGTCATGGTGTCTGTTCATAGCAATGGAAACCCCAACACAGAAGTTGGTACCAGAGACTGGGGTTTTGCTGTAACAGGCCTGACCATATTCTTGTTTGGAAGAATGTAGATTTGGGGATCTTTGGATTTGGAAAGCCATGGAGCACTTTAAGTGTGGCTTAATGGACCATCTTAGTAGGAGTACGGAAGACACTGATGCTGATGGTGATTCAAGCTATGGAAACTGTTCTTAGGATGTTTTGGTGAAGAAGGTGGCTGCTCTTTGCCCTTATCTGAAGAATCTCCCTGAGGCTAAGATAAAGAAAGCTCAATTAGTTGCACTGATGAAGGAAGTCTCAGAAAGGCCTAGCGTAGACTTTGTCCTCTGGTTTACTCTCATGAAGAGCATTCTGATCAAGTGTAGCAACTTAGAAAGAAATACAAAATTTTGGGTTCAAGCAATAAAGGGGTACCAGGAAGTAGAAAGGAGCTAAATCCCATGTTGGAGGATATTAAATAGAATTAAAGGAATGGTGACTTTGGGGGAAGATCCCACCCAGCTAAACCTATTATTTTATGATTTTGCAGTTGAACAAGGGATTGTTATATTTAGGCATTATTATTATTACCAGGTTATTGTCTTCATTTGGACATTTAACCTGGAATGAACTGCAATCCAGAAATAGAGGTTAACACCTGTGATCCAGATTTTGAAGCTGGAAGAAATAGGCTGTTGATCCAGATATTGAGGCATAGTCATGGTTTCTCTTCATAGCAATGCAAACCCTAAGACACATGGAATTTCTGCTCATTTTCCTAGCAAATTCTTCTCCTGTGCCTCTTTTCACCTTCTAGAACATCCCTAAGAAGCTTTTCCATGTTCTAGCAAGTGGACCTCCCTACCACATGTATGTGACTGTTCCTAGGTAGATATGAATGAATGTCTATTCATCTCAGCAGGGCCTCTGAGAAGCTCCACCCAGTAGCTGACTCAGAAAGATGTTGCCACTCATAGCCAAACAATGGACAGAGCTTGAATAAGAGGAAAGATTATGGGCCCCAAAGGGATGGGGACTTCACAGGAAAACCAACAGAGTCAACTAACCTGGACCCTTGGAGCTCCCAGAGACTAAACCATCAACCAAATAACACTGGGTAAATCTAGGACTCCCAGCCCATATGTAGCAGATGTACAGCTTGGTCTTCATGTGGGTCCTGAACAACTGGAGTTGGGAAAGGGGAAGAGCTGGTATCAAAAAGCTGTTGTCTGTACATAGGGTATGTTCTTCTAACGGGACTGCCTTGTATGGCCTCAGTGGAAGAAGGTATGCCTAACCTCACAGAGACTCAGTGTGCCAGGGTGGAGGGATACCCAGAAGGGCCTCCATCCACTCAAAACAGAAGCAGAGGTGGGGTATGGGGGAAAGGATTGTGGGAAGGGGTGACAGGGAAGGGGCAATGAGTGTGATGTAAAATGTATAAGTTAGTTAGTTAGTTAGTTAATTAATTAATTACATTTTTAAAAATAATTTTACCAATACCTTTTGAAAGTGTCCCACATAAGATCAAGACACCCTCTGACTTTTAGTACTTTATCCTTGTTCTCTGAGGCAACCTAATAAACAAGCACCTCTGCATGTTTGTTAAAGAAAACAAACAAATAATCTCTTTCTCTGGCAGGAGGGAACTTGGGAGGGCTGGGGGTTAGGAGTGGAGACAAGACACAGGCTGTGTATGAGAGTAGGTGAGGATGTTTCTACAGGCCAGCAGTCAGCATCTGGTGTCTTCCTCAATCACTCTCCACCTTAGATTTTGACGAATTCTCTAAGACTGGAGCTCACCAGATTTACAAGACTAGCCCAAAGCCCCAGGGAACATCTTTCCCTACTTCCCCTGTGCCTGAGATAATAAGTGTGCCCAACTATTTTGTATCATGGGGATCAAACACAAAACCTTATATTCACTTGTGCAACAAGCACTTTATTTGCCAACTAAGCCAAAACCCGAGCTCTGTTTTTTTTGTTTGTTTGTTTTTGTTTTTTTGATTTTTACTGTTTTTATAGAAGTAACTCATGTTCCCTTGAAGGAGTGTCTTTGAATACATTTCGAAGAAACTGCATGGACAAAAAGATCTTTAAATTTGTTCACAGAGCCAAACTTAAAGCTTACTGAGACCAGGCTGGGTAAAGATCCATAGTGGGAAGAAAGGGACATTTAATAATGGCCGGCAAGAGCTTGGAAATAATTAAATCCTGCTTAGATGACAGACAGGGATGCTGAGCAGACATCCACACCTCGGGAAGCTATCTACTTCAGGAATATCTATCTCTGCGAGACACTGGCAGGCCAATAAAGCCTTACACAAAAGACAGACACTCATCTAAGATGGCTATATCCCCGCACCTACCTCCAGTACAGCATATGCAAACCAACAAGTTCCAAGTACTTTGGTCTGCTTAGCCTTAGCAACAATTCTTTCTTTGGCCCTGTACATCAATCTTTGAGGGTCTTTCCATCTCGTAGGTTGTCTCTGAAGATGCCCTATCTCACCTTAGCAGGGCTGTGTTTCCAGACTGTCTTAGAGAACACTGGAGGTATTTAACTATTGACCTTACTCTGCCTATGTTGTAACAGTCTTAACTTTCATTTATCTTTTATTAAATTTAAGTTTCTCTAGCAAAAAATCTTCTTTGTATCTCCCTCATTCTCATGTGTCACCTCTCCCATTTCCTGGACCGTTGATAGAAATTTCCCCCCTTGATGAATTTTGATCTCATTTTTTGAAAACAGCATACAGTACATAATTCTTGTCTCTAAGTTCTTACTGACTCTCCCTAAATTGCATTCTCAGGAGGAACAGGCTCATTTCTCCCAGTTGAGTCTATTTAGTCGATACAGGGTCAAAAAGCCTGGGATATTGAGATTTATGGGAGCTCCTGCATACAGTTCTGCAGTAAATTCCTCTAATACATTTACACACATTACAGAACTGGATTCTGCTTTTCTAGACCTTCTAACAGCAGATATTGACAAAAAGACAGAGCCATCTCTCTGTCAGGACCACACCCGGCTAAACTTCTGTGAATTCAGTACAGGGATTGCTGGGAGATTTGTGTTTGAGTTTTTTGCTTGGTTGTTTCTGCTCAACTCCAGGAGTTCAGTATGTGCTTCCTTTTGAAGGAAAGCAGAGGATAAATAGACTTTTCATTGGTGGCTTCTTGCAGTCTTAGTGTCTTACCAAAACTAATAGATCCTAATCTCAGCCCTTCCAAGACCTGACACTAAGAGACCACACCTCATGGTTCTGTCACCAAACTTTATCTCAACAGCCATCCTCATCAATATTCTTTCTGCTCAGCTAGGGGAGTGAGTAAGAAAGGGGTACCATGTCCCAAAGAGTATGCCTTATGGTCAGAATTCTACACGCTTCCATTAGACAGAAAACAAGGGGGCAGAATTAAAGATGGGATGCTTCTGTGCACACTTCACCCTATGGTACATCCTTATATAACTTCCTAAAGGACATCATCCTGAGATCCTGCCATAAGGTAGTCTATGATGACGTCATAATCCAGAAGCTTCTGGAAACACGGTAAGTCAATATACTCAGCAACTCCTCAAAATATTATCAAGCTAACCAATAACTCAAAATCCTCTAAATAGCATTGCCAAGAAATAGGAAATGAATGCCATCACACTCCTAAGTTTAGTTGAGGATTTGGTCTGTAAATCAAGCTTTGTATAGAGATCTGATCTCTGGGCATCAAGAGAAAGGGAAGAATATTGTCATCTTTTGCAAAAGTGAAGGCTCAACTCAACCTAATATGTATTTCCTAAGTACTTACCCTGATCAGTATATACAGGATGGTATAGACACAAAATGCATATGGTAGTCTGTGTTTTCAAGGAGTCCCTGATCGATATGGAGAAACGGCAAGAAATAACTAAATACTATTTGATTGTGAGGTAGTAAGTGTTGGCAGGTAGGAAGGTGCAGAGCATACAGAAGGGCTTTTCACCCAGGGAGAATTCTGAAGATCCAACAACAGGGAGAAGCAGCACTCAGACTGCCAGTCTAAGAAGTCTATAATCCTTACCCAGAGTGAGCACAGGGGAGCACGCCCAGTCAAACATTTTAAGAATTGCCCTCAGAAGTCAAGAGGATAACAATTATGACAAAAATTAAAATGAGTCTTTGAACCATCAAAGCACAAAAATGTGATGTGTGTCTGTGTGTGTGCACCTGTGTGTGAATGTATGAATGCGCATGTACGTACTTGCTAGAAGTACCCCGAACCCACATAGGATGAGAACTACTATAGAAAGATGTCCTCTAACCTACACACACACACACACACACACACACACACACACACACACACACATACACACACACACATATATACACATTTATATACATATATATATACACTTACACACACACTGGCATGCACACACACACAAATAAATGATAGATAGATAGATAGATAGATAGATAGATAGATAGATAGATAGATAGAGTTGATTATAAAATTAAAATAAGACTGAGAATAAGGAGGAAATGGATTACCTCCAGTGGATAGATTAATATTAAAAATTGACAACCTCTTATGGCTATTTTAGTAAAGAGAGTGTAATGAATCAATGCTTTCAAATCTCAGAATGAAAAATTGCTTTGAATACAAAAGTCTATACCAAACTAAGTTCAAGGGCAAAATAAAAGACATTTACAGATAGGCATTAACTCATGAGGTTTGCGTCCACAAACACTTTCTGCCATAGCTGTTGAGAAAAGATAATTAAATTAAAGGTCAGGTAGAAGACTTGAGCTGGAGGGATGGCTCAAATCTCTCCACATTAAGAGTAATTGCTGCTTCTGCAGAGGATTCAAGTTTGGTTCCCAGCATCTATGTGTGAGTTTACAAACCTTTTATAACTCCTGCTCTAGGGAACCCAGTGCTCTCCTCTAACTCCCGCAGGTGCACACATGATGCACATACATGCATGTTGATCAACATTCATACACAAAAAGTAAAATGAAAGTCTTTAATGTATATATACACACTATAGGCAGGTAGGTAGGTAGATAGATAGATAGATAGATAGATAGATAGATAGATAGATAGATAGATAGATAGATAGATAATTCCAGGACAATATAACCAACTTAATAAAAGAAAATACCAGGATAAAAGTAGGGACTCTAGGGAAATTTAAAATTAGTTACTTTGAAAAGCTGAACATTCCTGATTTATCCATATTCTATGATTGAAATCTGTGCTGTCTTTAGCAATAAGGTCTTACCATCAGGCTCTTGGGAGTGAGAGTACCCAAGAGCTCTGGCAATAGCTTGTAATGTCTGGGGGTCAATGAGTCCTCAATAGCCAACGATTTCAAAAGACAGGTTTTGAAGGCACTAGACATTTTATTTGTTAGCCTGTAGTGCCTAGTAAAGGCACCATTGACTCATTAAAGGGTAATTTTGTTAACTCTTTATTTTTTTTCATAGAGGAAGTAGTTTGTTGGAAAGGTTGCAGTTTCAGAGGGCTACACTCTAAGACAATCATGGCAAGGAGCATGGCATCAGGCAGGCAAGTATGGAGCTGTAAAGGTAGCTGGGAGCTTTCATTTTTAATAGATCTTTTTCATATGCTACATTCTCATTGTGATTTCCCCTCCCACAGCCCCTCCCATATCTTCCTCTCCTCCTCACCTACCCAAGTCATACCCTCTCTATCTATCTATCACCTCTCTATCTATCTATCTATCTATCTATCTATCTATCTATCTATCTAATTCTCTATCTATTTCTATCTCATTAAAAAACAGGCATCTTCTGCTGGAGAGGTTGTGGAGAAAGAGGAACATTACTGCATTGCTGGTGGGATTGCAAACTGGTACAACT
>NW_022196891.1:25417236-25423267 GCF_008632895.1 Mastomys coucha | reverse complement strand
CAAAAAAAAAAAAAACAGGCATCTTCAAATAACAATAAAATATGATAAAATAAAAACTAATAACCAAAGTACCCGAAGAAAAAGAAGAAACACATATGGACCCAGAGACACACATATTTACACACACATAAATTCCATAAACACACAAAACCAGAAGCCATAATTTGTAATGTTTAAAAAAAAAAAAATCCCAGAGACGAACTCCAAAAATGCCATTGAGTTTGTTTTGTGTGGGCATGGAGCCTGTCCGTAAGTGTGGTTTGTATACCCAGTGAAACTCGATTAGAGAAAGAAATTGCCTCTGTAAGTAGTTATCAATTGGAGATAGCTTCTGGGTTAGGGATGGAGGCTTTTGTCTATTTCCCCTTTCGGCGCTGGGACCCCATCTGGTTTAGACCTGTGCAGTCCCTGCGCATGCTACCACAGTCTCTGTGAGTTCATACGTACATCAGCCCCATTGTGTCTAGACAGCCTTGTTTCCTTGATTATCTTCCATCCCCACTGGCTCTTGCAACCCACACAGTTTCTGAGTCTTGAAGATTTAATGGAGACATCCCATACAGAGGTGACTGTTCCAAGGCCTCTCACTCTCTGTTTAGTTGTGGGTCTCCATGTTGTTTTCATTCACTGTAGGAAAAGGCTTCTCTGATAATGATGGCTGAGTAAGACATTGATCTACAAGTGCAGCAGACTGTCATCAGGAGCCATTTTATTCCTTTAGCAAAAGAGTCCTATTTGGTTTTCCCCTAGCCCATGGCCTATTTAGCCTCAGGTTCTTGGCCACTCATGCAGTGTCCATCTCGCAGAGTGAAACTTAATCCAAATGGTGACTGGTTACTCTCACACCTTTTGTGCCACTATCCCAGCAGCGTATCGTGCACGCAGATTGCCACTGTAACTCAGAGGGTCTATAAATGCTCTCCTATCATTGGATGCAAAGTACCTTCCAGTACCGTGCACACTAGTCAGCAGGGGTGAAGGGTCCAGGTAGGTACCAGCTCAACTGCTCTGTGTTCCATTAGTGATATGGATGTCTTCAATGATCGGGCTTTGGCATCAGATTGGAGAGGACAACCAACAGCCTTGGCGATAGTCTTGGAGTGTTTCTCTGGGGCCTACAACTTGATTAGATGTAACCCATTCTCAGCACTGGAAGTTTCATTTGGTGGCAAGAGATGTCTACATGGAGTTTTGTCTCCTCTGTTATTTGGTTATTATAATTTAGATTTCTTTCATATATGTATATATTTTACTATATTGGGTTTCTATACAACTCCTCTAATGATCCTTAGTTTTAGCTGTCCCTCCCCGAAATTTCCTCCCTTATCCACCTCTTCCTTCCCTATTTGATTTCCCTGTTGAAGAACCCCCCTATCTATTCATAACAATTCTATTTCCCCTCGCTAGGGAGATCCTTCCCTCTCCCATTAGTCCCTTACTGTATGACTAACCCGTGAGGGTATACAGATAGCAGCCTGTTTTTCAAAGACTTAACAGCTAACATCCACATATAAGCAAACACATACCATATTTGTCATTTGGGGTTTGGGTTACTTCTCTCAAGATGATTTTTTTTTTTTGTAGCTCCATCCCTTTGCCTACAAGTTTCATGATTTCTGTTTAAAAATTGAGTAATAGTCCATTGTATAAATGGACCAATTTTTTAATCCATTCATCCATTGATAGACATTTAGACTGTTCCCAATTTCTGGCTATTACGAATAGAACAAAATTAAACTTGGTTGAACAAGTGTCTCTATCGTATGACGTAGAGTCCGTAGCTGGATCTTGAAGTATAGAAATAGATCTTGGTTATTCCTAGCTTCCTGAAAAACCACCACACTGATTTCCATAGGATCTGTACAAGTTTGTACTTCCACCAGCAATGGATGACTATGTCAATTCTTTTTATATGTAAATATGTATATATCTTAGAAATTTTCTACAGAAGTATGTTTTAGAAGTAGCACAAACATCATAGAAGAAAACAACCACTTTCTGGTAGGATCTAATTCTCACTCCACAAAATGAAATTCTTATTGATATACCATGCTAGGGCCAACGACATTTGGCTAGACAAGTCATGGGCCCCAGAAAAGAATCTATGACTACTACTCTGCTAAACAGACGCAGTTTTACATCAATTTTGAATGATTTGTTCCTATATTCATAGATTAGTGTAGCTGTCAACCCTCATCAGACAAGCTTCTGCAGCATAAGGCAATTAGAATGAAAGACTGTGGGATGTTCAGTCCTTAACTGGACGTCTACACAGCAGGGTAGCAATACATTTGAAAAAAGGCATATCAGTTGTGACAGTACACACAAGACCGGCACATTATATCAAGCCAGACAAAATCCCAGCATGGAGAAAGGGTGTGTGTACAAAGCCCCATCCCTAGATGTGAATCTATGGGCAACTGATAACTGCGGGGAGAGGAAGAGTCCATGTCCTTTAAGAACCACACTGCATTGGAAGACCACCCATCCAAGAGTATACAGGCAGCACAAGTTAGACACAAAAGAGGATACAATATCTTGAGTGGGTAGGGAAGGGAGACTAGATTTGGGAGGGTTAGAAAAGGGAAGTGAATATGCTCAATTACATTATGGGAAATTCTCCAAACACTAATTTTAAAGATGAAAAATAAATAACTTTTAAACTAAACATAGCCAGCAAGAAGGTTTAGTGGCTAAAGGTAATGGTCACTAAGGTTTATGACCTGAGTTCAGTTTCCTGGACCCACGGGTGGAAAGAGAGAATTAACTTCTGCAAGTGTCCTCTGACCACCACACATTCACTTACACACAAACAAGTAAAGAAATGTTATTATAGTTTTTAAAGATCTATATAGCACTATGATAATTTGAAAAAGTCAAGAATCCCAACAGATCAAGTAAAAATATATTTCTACCTCACCATCTTCATCTAATCTCTCCTGGGCAGGAAAACTCTAGGAAAAGTATCTAAGAACTTGATTTTTATAGAGAGAGTTTAAAAATAATATTATTTTAGGAGAGTATATGGCTCATAAGCTTTATAGTAAACTGGAAATGTTCCTTCACCCTGACTGACTAAACAAATGCTAAAAATAAAATATACCAGCACTGTACATAAAGATACTGGTTTTTAAATTATATTAAAACCTCATTGCTTTCCTTAATCTAGTCCTTTTCTTTGCATCCTTAACAATTTAATCCAAAGGTCACAAGTGAAAGAGAGACTTTCAAAGCCCGAAGAAGGTACTGGAGATGTACAAGGCAAAAATGGACACCCCAATATGTAACGGGAAAGGGGAGCAGACAGGAGGAATCCTTTGGGTGGTGTATTGAAATCTGGGTGCAGAGAGGGAGGCATTCTCGAGAGAAGGAGGGGTCAGTAGCTGCTTCTAGAGCTGAGGTGCTGCAAGAAAAGGGCTAGTGCAGAGAAGGCAAGAATTAGCTGGGTATGGTAGCCACTTCATGTGAATGCAAGGAACAACCCAGCCCGCAGTGTCTGCATCTGAGCAGTAAAAAAACAAAATCATCTCTGTAGAAAAATGTTCCAGAAGACACCTAGGCAGAACACTGGCTCTGCCAAAAAGATGCGTGAGTGATGTCATCAAGGATGTGGAGTGCTCCTGTGTAGCCCAAGAAGAGCAGGTGTCACCCCAAGCAGGGTGAGAAGATGTCTAGGCATGGAATGGGTGATAGGCATGATAGGAGACATGCAAGGCCACTGGTTAGTAAAATATATAACATGGCCAAGACAGAGGCGATCAGACTCCTTACCCTCAGCATGAGAAGCTACAAGAACAGAAGCAAGATAACAGAACGGTCTGTGAAGGTGGATGGAATTAGTGACTCTGGCATGAACTTGGAGTTTTTCAGTGTGCGTATCTGGATACTGAAACAATACACCCAGGTATAAACATGTGTACATATGTTATTTCAGGTCCATTGGGTGGGCCTGGAATAATGGAAGCCCTGTAGCACTGAACACACCTGGATCCAGATCTTGATTTCTAAATAGCATTTGCAGAGGATGGGGGAACTCAGAGGCACTGGTAAGGGAAAGAAGAGAAAAGGAAGATGAGGGCAGGGGAAGAAGAAAGATGGAATAGAGGAAAAGGTGGGGAAGGAGAGGTAAGAAGAGAGAAAGTGATAAATGACTCCACTTTGGAAATAATGGATTCTAGGGCTGGGTGAGAGAAAATATAATGTTCTAGTGTCTAGAACATTAAACTAGAAAGCAGGAAGGTGTTTATCAAATGGTATGGACATATCAGAGGACACACAACAAAGTTTGAAAGGAGTTCTGCTGGCCCAATCTGAAATGATTTGAGTGTCATAATCTTGATAGAAATGAATTATAACTTATTTAATAAAACAAGCAGGAATCCATGAGTCCAATACAAATAATGGATTATAGGTAGGTGGATGGATGGACAGATAGATGGGTGGATAGATGGATGGATGGACAGATGGATGGGTGGATTATAGATAGATAGATGGATGCATGAGTGCATGGATGCATGAATATATGGATAATAAGTGGATAGCTAGATAGATGAATATATGGATGAATGGTTTGAGTGGATAGATGGATGATGGATAGATGGATAAGTGGATGGAGGATGGATGGATGAATAAGTGGGTAGATGGATGGATGATGAATGGATTGATAACTGGATGGATTGATAGATGATTATGGATGAACAGATGGATAATTAGTGGATAGATGGATGATAAGTGAATGAATGGTGAGTGGATGAATGAATGGATGGATGGAGAGATGATAAGTGACTGGATAGATGATAAGTGGATGGGTGGGTGGATAAGTGGACTGTAGATAAATAAATGGTGGTGGTTTCATGGTGGGTGGATAGCAAAGAACTGGAAAATCCTTATTTAATAAAGAAACACAATTTTCAGAGATGATGAAACATCATATAAAGAATTCTATCTCAGATAGTTCCCTATACCTCACTTAGAAGATTTCTTTAATTTTAACATTATTTCCACAAATAACCTCCTAATTCCATATGCACCAGGTGATGATTTAGAACACCTGCTCAGAAAAGCAACTACAGGTGAGCAGTACCCATGGACTCTGTCTTACAGGGAACAGAAAGGAAAGCATTGAGAGAGACACTTAAGAACTGAGTATTTTTAGAGTTCTTAAACACATTGTTTGGTTAACCAGGTGGAGTTGTTGCACACACCTGTTATTCCAGCATTTGAGAGATTAAGGCAGGAGTATCACCGCCTGTCTGAGATAAAGCAGGACTGCCTAGGGAGACCCTATCTCTAAGAAAAGAAAATGTCCTTTGCAAAGCATTCCACTTCTGAAAGCTAAAGTGGGGTAGGGAGGTGGTTTAGTGGCAATATGCTTGCTGCACAAGCAGGAGAGCCTGAGTTTAGATTCCCGGGGCCCACATAAAAGTCTGATCCGGTAGAACATTTATCTGTCATCCTATGAGGTGGGAGGTAAAGACAGAAGAAGCCCCAGAAATTCGTGGGTCTGGTATAGGCAGATGGAGACTCTGCTTCAAACCAAGACCAGTTCTCACAGCTGTTCTGACCTCTCAGAGGCATACCACCATAACACACAAACATCTGCATAAACAGAAAGGAAGAGGGGGGAGGGAGGGTGGAAAGAAGGGAGGGAAAAGGAAAAAGAAAGGAAGGGAGGGAGAGAGATAGAGAGAGGAGGGAAAGAGAATTGCATCTTCTGTGAGCTACCTCCTCCCCTCAGTCACCTTCAACTCTTTTCTAAACGTGTTCACTTCATATCTTAATGGCCATCCGATATGCATGCTATATTTTAAAAACAACTATAAAGGAGTTAGTAGAGAGACGTTATGTTCCCTTTTTGAGCTGTGTGTCCTGGCCTCCAAATATTGTCCCTGCAAATTTTAACACCCAAGTCCCAACACCTAAATTGAACCGCCCTGGAGTAGTATCCCAGAATGCTGAATCACAGTTTCTGGATGCCAGGAAAGGACACCCAAGGACACCCAAGGACCTTCACCTCATTGATTTAGTCTCA
>NW_022196891.1:25399736-25412236 GCF_008632895.1 Mastomys coucha | reverse complement strand
GATCTCCATTGCCGTGAAGAGACACCGTGATCAAGGCAACCCTTATAAAGGACATTCCATAGGGGCTGGCTTATTCTGAGGGATGGTCCATAATCTTCACGGCAGGAAGCATGGCGGTACGCAGGCAGGCCCGGAGCTGGAGGAGCTGAGAGGTCTCCATCTTGTTCTGAAGGCAAGCAGGAGAAGGTTGTCTCGCGGGCAGCTGGGAGGAGGGTCTCAGAGCCCATCCCACAGTGACACACTTCCTCCCCAAGGCCACCCCCCTTAGTAGTAGTGCCACTCCTGAGCCAATCATTTTCAAACCATCGGCGGGATAGTATGGATGTGAAATGTCCCCACCCCAGCCTCATGTGCTTGACTATCAGATCCCCCCGCTGGGGGTTTATGGAACCTTTAGGAGGTAGAGTCTCAGTGGAGGACGTGGATCACTGATGATTGGCCTTAAGGTTTTAAAGCCTGGCCCCTGTTCCTGTTCATTTTCTGCTCCCTGATTGTGAAGCAAGGTGTGCAGCTGCCCCCTGCTCCTGCTGCCATCGTCTTCTCCACCCAGCTTCAATGCAGAGGGAGCTCCTCTTCCATTAGGGTGCTCCACCATGATGAGAAAACTAGCTAGTGCCGCAGGTTTGTCTAGAGGCCCTAAGTAGCAAGAGAAATGCCCATTCTTAAAGGAAAGACACTGACACTTGCAGTGGGGATCCAAGTGGAGAAGCCACGGTGTTCTTGATCCTCCAGACTACATCAGAAAGCTAAGAGAAATGTGAGACAGCCAAGGAACTCACACGCAGAGGATCCAGGTTGTTGCCTCCGAGAATGCCTGGTCCCTTAGCATCTCCTGTGGGCAAGGTAAATCCAAATCCCACTGGGGCTTTACCCTTCCCCACTTCCCTGACCTCAGCTCTCCACTCACCCAGCCACAGTACGCAAGGCTGATAGGGACCAGGCTGCTGGACCAGCGAGTGGTCCAGCCTGTGTTCTCTCAGCTCCCCTCTCAAGGCCCTGTGGGGAGAAGTAGACTTAGGGAAAGAGTACATCCGGGAGACCATTGTGCCTCACCCAGCCGTGACCATGGCTGCACTAACCGAGAGCAGCTAAGTCAGCTGTTTTCTTCTACACTGTTCTTATCTCTACAGAAACATTGTTCTTCGCCAAAAGATTCCCATGAGGTGGCAAAGCAGAGTGACTTTGGAATGAAACTAAGCTGACTTCTGTCAGATAGACCTAGAAGAGGGCACAAAGAAAAGTTTCCCCTTGAAGAAGTCCCTCTGCCAATTAAAAAAAAAAATTCAAGTCCAGAATTCATTATCTAACTTATTAAATATAACCTTTCCCACCACTACCCGTTACCCTCCCCTCACACACAAATAATAATAATAATTCTTAGTCAGGGTAACTGTAGCAATAAAGTAATTAGGGGAGCATACTGTCTCCGAATGAAAGCACCAATACTGTAACTTCCAGTTAAATTTAATTACTAGCTAATTTCCTTTACAATAGATGGCCTATTTTTTTGAACAATATTCTCAGAAAAGAGATTATGTGCAAGCATAAAACTCTGCCCTATCTTAGGGAAACAGAGCTGAGCTCCCAAATCCACCAGATACAAACATGAACAAGAGCAGGAATAAAATACAGCCCCGCCAGGGAGGTAAGTCCTCAGTGCTCCATGTCCAGTTCTCTAACAGTGGCAAGATCTGTTAGGCAGATCTGCTGGCCCACATCCAGAGGCCAGACAGCCTTGTGTATCTGTGATGATTAATATTAACCACCAGCATGATGAAGAACATCAAGAAGACAATTCTCAGGGTATGTATATGAGGGAGTTTCTAGGTTGTACTAATCAAGATCAGAAGACCCTTCCTAAATATAGGCAGTACCATTTTTTGGACTGGAGACATGAACTGAATTATAAGAGAGATCAAGTTGAACTTCCATTATAATGTCCCTGCTATGATGGACTGTACCCTGAAAGAGTGGCCAAAGAAAACCTTCCTTTCTCAAGTTGATTTTGTCACAGCATCAAGAAAAATGAATGAATCCAAGGACTGAGTATGAAGGAACCTGTGTGTATGGATATCACCTCCTCACATGCAGGCCTCACAGAAGTCCCCAAAGTCTTCAGTGCCAGGACGAGAATGGGTCACTGGCCCAGAGAATTCCAGAACATTTGGAGCCAGAGTACAGAGGACTCTATGTGTCACACAAAATTCTCAACCTAACAACAAATCAGGAAGATGCATCCAGGATGCTTCTGATTTGCCTGATTTCTTACCAAAGTGGTCCCAGGCTGCACACAGTAAAGAACAACTCACGGGTGATGATGGATGATGGGATACACCATGAGTAAGTGACCAAGGAGTCAGGATCACTCCAGTCTGGAGCAGACCCTGCAGGCTGCTGTCAGCTTCCTCTTTGTTCACTATTTCTCATATTAACAGTGGGAAGAACATAAACATCCCATACCATGTCAGTTACTTCTCTCATTATATAACAAAACACCTAACAAAGCAACTCAAGGAAGTGGGGCTTATTCTGGCTCATAGTTTGAGGATTCATGATCTATCATGGTGGGAGGAGTAACGGCTGGAGGGTGAAGTCACATGGCTCCCACAGTCCAGAAACAGAGACTAACAATTTTCAGAGTATGTTTTCAACATTCGCTAAAAGGCTGTAAAATGTAGCGGGGAAATTGATGCATTTCTAAATGCATATGATCTGCTAAAATGAAATCTAGAAGATATAAATAAATCATTACAAACAATGAGATGAAAGCTATAATTAAAAGTCTATTCAGAAAAAGAAGCCTGGGACCAGGACTATTCACTCATGAATTCTATCAAACTTTCAAGGAAACTCTAACGTTGATCCTTCTTAATTTGTTCCACAAAATAGAAAGAGATGAAACACTACCAAATTCTATCTGTGGAGTCAGTATTATCCTGGTAACAAAATAAGGTAAAGACCCGACAAAAAGAAAACCACAAATCAGTTTCTCTGATGAACATAAATGCAAAAATTATCAACAAAATACTTTCAAACTAAATTCAGAAACATATCAATATGATCACGCATCATGATCAAGTGAGCTTCCTTCCAGAAACGCAAGTTTGGTTCTACATATGTAAATCAATAAATGCAATACACTATATAAATACACTTAAAGGTAGAAAGTATATAATCATCTTGGTTGGTGCTGAAAAGCATTCAACAAAGTTCACAGTGCTTTCATGATAAAAATCCTGGAGTCATTAGGGACAGATGGAGTATATCTCAAGATAATAAAGGCGATATATAACAAAGCTATGCCAGCGTTATTCTAGACAGAAACAAACTAATAGCGTTTCCCATCTTGTCCCTGATTTTAGAGGAAACGCTTTTTTAAAATAGTTCTTGAAGTATAAAAGCAATTAAAAGAAAGAAAGACAGAAATGGGATGAAAATAGGAAAGGAAGCAGTTAAATTATTGTTATTTGAAGATGACATGGTTCTATAATTAAAAGAGCCTGTAGATTCTGTATGAAAATTCTTAGGTCTAATAAACACAGTAGAGGTAAAGGATACAAAATCAATATTAACAAACAAAACAGAACACTATCCTTCATATATAGAACCCAACAATGAATTCTCTGAAAAGGAAAATATCTCATTCACAGTAGCTGCAAAAAGGGTGATGTAGCTAGGGATAAACCTAACCAAATAGATATATCTACAGTAAAAACTTCAATATACTGAAAAGGGAAATAAGATAAGACATTACAGGATAGAAATACCACCAGTGCTGTAGGAATAGCAGAATTGACCTCATGAAAATGGTTATACTACCAAAATTAATTTACAGATCCAATGCAAAACCTACCATCATTCTGAGGCCATACATTCTTTGCAGATCTAGACAAAGATGATCCTAAAATTTCTGTGTTAACACAAAAGAGCACAAACAGCTAAATCAACCCTAAGGTCTAAGCTGACACAGATGTCACAAGGCCTCTATACTACAGAGCTGTAGTGACAAAGGCACCTGGTATTGGCATAAAAACAAACAGAGCACTGGAACAGAATATGAGACCTAGAAATTAACTACAAAGCCACATGCATCTGCTTTTTGCCAAAGGTGGTAAAAAATGCACAGTATGGGAAAAGACTATTCAACATAACGATACTGACAAAGCTGTATATCCATCCTAAATAAAATTAGATCCATATCTTCCACCTCGTATAAAAGTCAACTTAACATGGATCAAGACCAAAATCTAAAACTTGAAATGATAAAACTATTAAAAGAAAACATTAGGGACTATTCTTCACTGAGTTAGGCAAGAACTTTCTGAACAATATTTCAGTCTCAGAAAAACCAACCCTAAGGATCAACAGATCTGACTGTGTGTTTCTGTTTAGCAAAAGAAATTATCAGCAAATGGCTGTCCCAAAGGTTAGAAGAAAGTTTCTCCCAGGTATACTTCAGACAGGGAGTAACATCCAAAATTTACAAAGAACTAAAAAAAAAAAATAAACACCAAGTAAACAAACTGCCAATCAACAAATGGGCTAGTAAGATAAGCAGATAGTTTTCAAAAGAAGGAACATGGATAGCCAAAAGCTATTTTTATAAGTGTGCAGCATTCCAAGTCCTCAGAAAATCGCAAGATAAAATCCTTGGAGAATCTGGCCTTATTCTAGCCAGAAATCTAACAGTGAATGTTGGAGAAGATAAGAAGAAAGAGGATCCCTTCTTCATTGATAGTAAGGGTACAAATTAATACAGCCACTGTGGAAATTGATTTGTAAGTTCCTCAAAAAACTAGATATAGATTTACCATATAATCCAGCTACACACACACACACACACACACACAAACAGTACCTCTATATTTTGCCAAAAAGACATTTGCACATCCATATTTCCATATTTATTACTACTCTACTTTTATAGCAAGATTATATAACCAGCGTAGATGTCCATCAACCGATGAGTGGGTAAATGACGTATGATATACATGCAAAAAGGAATATTATTCAGCTGTAAATAAAAATAAAATTTTGAAATTTGCAAGAGAAGGAATAGATTTAGAAAACATATCAAGACAATACAATCTCAGAAGGAAAAAAAAGTACATGCACGTATACTCGCCTATAATGTATACATATACCAATGTAAGGAGGCATACGCGTGGGTGGAGTATTCCAATTAGGAAGGAGGCTGTTGTACAGGACTGCCCTCTGAGCCCACCTGCCACCATTGCCATGATCATTGCCATAAGTTTGGCTGGGCCTCATTGGAAAAGATTCCCTCAGCTGGACTTATTGACTCTTGTCCTTGCCTCAAACAAGGAGGGATGGGCATCCACCTCCTCATCCATCAGATGTATGCAATCTGCCCTGGTTGCACATGACCTCTGGAAGAGCTATTAGTATACAGACTGGAAAGTTAGGGGGAGGAGCTCCATCTGGGTGGCCATGGAGGCTCCATCATCCTTGCTGTCTGTGGTAAGGGTATCCATACCCCCGCCCGTCACCCACATTGCTCTATAGGTAAGCCTAATAAATTAATGGGTTTCCAAGAGAGATCCCTGGTGGAATAATACTTTGTCATTAGGACCTTTGTAGGAGGGGTAGATATTAGCATCAGGCAAAGAGAGGGTGCTGTTAGATGATGAGGAAGGACAGAATCCAAGCAAAAGGACACTGGAGTCATAAAGAGGATATAAAGCTAATCCTGTTCTAGTTTCAACTCCATCATAGGTTTTCATTTTCACGTTGGGTATGTGAATTCAACTTTCTGCACGTTGAAGCAGTAACAATGACTTCTGTATTTTATAAGAATCCAACCCCTGTTACTCCTTTACGTTATTGTGAAAATGGACTTTCTTTTTCATTCCATTGCTCATTCATGCAACAGGAATTAAACAGGATCATTTTGCTCAAAAAGCTGGAGGAAAGCATTTGGAAGGTTTTCACCATAAAGAAATGATGCAAGTTTGGGGAGAGAGACAGATTGGACCCTGAGTAACATGTTCATATGTTCATGGATCAACTAGCACATATCCCATTATGTAGAGTTTGTATGTCATCAGTTACATCCATTTAATTTTTAAAAAGGAAGAGAGAGATGAAGGCTGGTACTAATCTCTTTGTATTAAGTCTAGAAGCTGAGCCAACATTAAGGATGGCTCTTCCCACCTCAATTAATCCAATCTAGAAAACACCTTGTAGGTATGCCCAGAGGCTTGTCGTATGGGGAATTCTACACCCTTCTCAAGCTGATAGCCAACATTAGCCATCACACGTACACAACAACCCCACAGCTTAGGGTGGAACAAACATACAGAGATAAATGATGGCAGTTCATGTTCTGGCAGAAGAGTGTATGTAAGTGGGATGTCAGGGTACAGGGAAGCAGGGGGAAGATTGAGATAAGAAAAGTCAGGATGACTTCCCAGAGTCCGGCGTATTGAAGCTTAGCTCTCATGTGGAATGAAATCAGAGGTGTTCAGGGGTCGAAAGCACAGGAAAGAGATGCCAAGGAAAAGCACCTTCCAGAGCAAAAGCTACAGATAGACCCCTAGAAGCCTAGAAGCTGTGGGATCCCTAGGAGACATGAGCACCAAGAGGCTGGTGTGGAGTCAAGGCCAACAAGGGCCCAGGGTAGTGCCCACCCGACTTGTCAGGCCATGCAGGGATGTGGACAGGTCTGGGGTGGCCCACTGACAAGCCCAGATCTGGGTTTCAGGATGACCCCACAGAAATGACCTGACATCTGGGGATTGCAAAAGAGAAAAGTACTGCTTAAGCACATCATAAAAACACCGTGGGGTCTGGGGAGATGGATCAGACAGCGAAACCTTGCCGGGCAGATATGAAGACCTACGTTTACTCTCCACATAAAAGTTTAATTTAGTGGCATATCTTGTCATCTTATATTCCTGAAGCTCACTAGTCAGCCTGTCTATCAAACCAGCGAGAACCTGGCTCAGTGAGAGACTCTGTCTAAAATAAAGTAAAATAGAATAAAATAAAATAAAGGTGGAAAGTGATAATGTGGATGATATCTAACATCAACCTCTAGAGTCCATACACACACAAAATTCTACATTCAGACATGCCCATGCACCTATACATACACAACACACACACACACACACACACATATGTATAAATATGTGCACATACAATTTAATTAATTGAATTTAAATTCTAAAAAAAAAAAATTTTTTTTAGTGAGTTGTTAGTAATGGCAAAAAGGCAGATGATGGGTACACAGGCTTGTTTATATACTGTTGACATTCAAGTAAACTTTAAAGCTTTCTAGTGTAAATAGTTTTTAAATAACTTGAAGTACAAAATAATTAGGTCTGGGAGTTTATATTGAAGTTGTGTAATTTTTTACAAATGTCATATATTCTAATTTGGAACGTAAAAATAACTGGGAAGGTGTAATTTTTTTATATTTTAGCATTATTGCTGTGCTGGGATTAAAGAGTTTGACCAAGAGTTAATAGGGCATACTTGCTCTTGCAAGGGACCCAAGTTCAGCAGTTTCCAATTCCCACAGTGGGTGACTCACACACATCCATAACTCCAACTCCAAGGGATCCAATGCCCTTTTCTGGCCTCCATTGGCACCTGCATACACACAGGAGGAGGAGAGATACACATATACAAATAAATAGAAATAAATATTTAAAAAGAAAAAAGAAAAAAACACTGTGGAGCCAGGAAAATGTGTCATTCATAAAGCACTTGCTGTTCAAGTATGAGAACCTGAGTTTAGAACCACAGACCACAGATAAAAGACAGGGGTGGTAGCAGGCTTGGGTGTGGTAGCAAGCTCTTGGAAGCTCAACAAAATCAAGGCCAGAGGCAGAAAGAGGCAGCTCTGAGGAGTTTGCTGGTTGCTGGTCGCCTAGCCTGGACTATGTGGTGAAGTTTCACGCCAATGAGAGACCTTGTCTCAAAAAAAGCCAGAAGGCTCTGAGGAACGGTACGCTAGTTTATCTTCTGACCTCCGCATGCTCTCACATGCACTTACACATGCTCACGCAAATCCATGTGCGCACACAGAAAGACAGACAGACAGACAGACACACACACACACACACACACGCACGCACACACAAATCCATGTGCGCACACAGAAAGACAGACAGACAGACAGACACACACACACACACACACACACACACGCATGCACACACAAATCCATGTGCGCACACAGAAAGACAGACAGACACACACACACACACACGCACACACACAAATCCATGTGCGCACACAGAAAGACAGACAGACACACACACACACACACACACACACACGCACGCACGCACACACCACATCATGATAAAACATGACATGAAAGGAAGGGACCAGAACCATCAACAAGCTAGGGTGGGGCCCAGTGAGGGAGGGATAGTGACTATACCAACAAGGTAGGAGAAAGTGATGGACTTAAAACATTTTGGAAACAAAATGGCCAGAACACAGTGACTGACTTGATCAGAATGAATCTCTCTAAATATTTACAATGACTACGTTAGCAGACACCAGGAGAAAGTAAACAGATGTGACAGGGTCTACAACAGGAACCCAGCCATATTTGTAATACAGGCTAAAATGCTTTGGAAGAAAAAGAATGAGAAGTAAAAAGCCATACGTAAACGTTAGCTGGAAGCATGCTAAAATAAAAACCAGTAACAATGGGAAAATACCAGGAAATAAATGTAGAGTAGACATTGCCCTTAAAATGTTAGCTCCCAAAAAGATTGCCAAGAGGAGCAACAGTATGATCACAGCATAAAGCATGGATACCACAATAAAAGCTACGGCTGGGAAGACTAAGGCAGGTGATGGGCAGGGGATGATTAAAAGGATTAACGAATGGAATAAAACCACTTAAAATGCATGAACGTTGCAAAGGGAACTCTCAAACCGAGAGTTAATGCAAAAGACACGGGTCGTGACCCAGGAGCCATCTCCCTGGTAGCCTGCCCGCCCCCGGCCAGCATCACCTCCCATGCCCACTGTGAAGCACTCTGGGCCCAGCTGGTAATTGCCAGCCTTCGAATCTGCCAGTATATTTTTTTTTAAGGCCACTGCCAGGAGAAGAGGGGATTACATCTCAACAATCCACAGAAAAGCCTTTTAAAAATCCTCTTTAGGCATCCACCCGTCTCCTCAAAGCCTCCTATGCCCAAAAGCTGCCAAAATCTCCACTCCTCTTGTTGACCCTCCCTGCTATGTTACCTAGCACACACACACACACACACACACACACACACACACTCAAACACACACTTACACACACATATATATATACACATACACACTCTCACACACACATATATATATACACATACACACTCTCACACACACAAACACACACTCACACACATGCACACTCAAACACACACATATATACACACATATACACTCTCACACACACAAACACACACTCACACACATGCACACTCAAACACACACATATATACACACATATACACTCTCATACACACAAACACACACTCACACACATGCACACTCAAACACACACATATATACACACATACACACTCTCACACACAAACACACACTCACACACTCATTCACACACTCACATACTCACACTCACACTCACACACACTCACACAAACTCTCGCACTTACACACACATATATATACACACATACACACTCACACACACTCATACACACACTCAAAAACACACACATACATGTACACACATACATACTCACACACACAAACACACACTCATATACACACACTCACACTCATACACACACACACACACACACACCAGCCTCTAACAGGAAATGCTGTGGGTCACATGTGTCCCCTGGGAAGAGGTGGCCCCTCTGACCTTCCTCCTTCCAGAACGATGACTCCACAACTGAATTCCCACCCATTTGCCAGGTTCCACTCAAGACTGGGTTCTTGGAGGACCAAGTAGCAAAGGCTTCTACAGAGGCTGGGAGGGAACCTAGCACACCGCCCAATGCTTGTTTCGCATCTTTGAAATATTGAGAGGAAATCATAATCATAACCTCAGGCTGAGATAGCTTCTTGAGGAACTGAGCGGGGCTTAATTCTCCAACAGTAGCAGGGCAGAAAGTATTACGTCCACTGTGCTTTATCACTCCAGTGTCTAACTGGGGGCTCTTTGGCACATTTATCTTTCATGTAGGACTTTGGCTTTTTCTAAAAGGCACACAAGGCAGCAACAGCCTCACCAAAGAGGCACAGCAACAATGCGAGGAGCACTCAGACTAACCTCAAAGAGATGTCTCCTAGCCAAGTGATCCAAGAGAGCTTCATGGAGGGAAAGGTCAGTAGGCAGGGCCTAGTCAGCTTTTACACAACCTACAGGCACCTGAGAAGGGGGTCTCAGTGAACGATTATCTAATCGTTTTGGCCTGTGGGCATGTCTGTGGGGTATTGTCTTATATTTGATGTAAGCTGGCCCAGTCCGCTGTGAGAAGCGCCATTTCTCAGATCAGTGGCCCTGACTATATAAGAACCTAGCCAGTCGTGAGCCTGAGCAGGCCACCAAGCAGCATTCCCACGGCTTCTGCTTCAAGTTCCTTCCTGCCCTCCTGCTCAGACTTCCCTGGATGATGAGCTGTGACCCAGAACTGTACGCCAAGTAAAGTGCTTTATCACAGCAGCAATACCTATTATAAAGAGGAATCTATTAGACTGAGTTACAACCAGAAGTGCCTGGGTAGTCTAGCAATGGGTGTCTGCATGCTGGAGGGACTGAGATCCCATTCATGTATCTGTATGCCTCAGAAGTTCCAATCTGGTTCTGAAGGCCTGGACAATTGGAGAGTGGCTGATCTTCATCCCATTTGGAAGACTGAAGAAACTAGAAACTGATGGCAAGAAAGGATGGCAGTAGCAACAGAATCGATGCACTCACCAGCGGGAAGTGAGGGCGGGCAGGCACACAGCCCTGAGTGTTCCCAGACCTTCAGAAACAAGAAGGTGCCAACCATTCATTCTTCTCCCTCAGGTAATCCTTCCTGGAAATATCCTCTCAGACACACCCGGAAGTGTGTCTCCTACTTCATCTGTGGTCCTGTCATATTGACATCAAAACCAACCATCTGAGGTCGTGTGGCAACAGAGGAATGAGAGAAGGACTCCTAAGAAAGAAATATGCAGGGACAGTAGCAGCACCCTGATGGCTTCCTGCTCAACATTCCTGATGGAAAGCCAACCAGCGTCCTCCAGGCAGCACTTTGTCCGGTGAGGGTCCTCTCGGACGCAGCAGGGAGTTTGCAGGGCCACCAGGGAGCTGTGACTTGGGGCCACTAGGCTTACAGTCAGAGCACATCTTCCCCGCTGTTACAGAAACCCACGTGACTCAGTTTTCCACGGGGCCTGACGGACACCGGTGAATTTATGTTTTGCACAACCATTGAGTAATAAACCAGCAGTCTGTCATCCAGAGCAGCACAGCAATTCCAGCATCCTCCCCCTGGAGGCATTTCCAGAACTTTCCATAGACCGTGACAGTTGGCAGCAGTTAGCCCCTTAACTCGGATTTGCCTAACCTCCTCTGTGAGCCGGTTCTCCGTTCTCACAGCTGTTTGGATTATGTAAGTCATTACTCGAACTTATTGTAGCCAGAACAATCGCTGGCTTCTCCTTTCTTTTTCAATGCCAAGAAGAACAGGCGCCTTCTTTGTCTAACCTTCAGAGAAGCCTTGACGGGGGCGTATCTTGGTCTGTTCTGGCTGCTATAATAGAGTACCTAAGATTGCACGGTTAGAGTGAACAGAAAGTTCTCACCATTAAAAAGGCTGGAAAGCTCAGGATCAAAGTGGCAGGGATTCTGTGTCTGGGAAGGGCTCACATCCCACTTTCTTAAAAGGTGACCATCTTCATGTAACATCCAGACACAAAGGGAAGAAAGCAAGTGAATTCCCTGGAGTCTCTTGTTCATGTGTGTGTGTGTGTGTGTGTGTGTGTGTGTGTGTGTGTGTGTGTTCATGTGTATACATTTATACATGTGTGTTCAGTGCATGTGCACATGTATGTGCATGCATGTGGATGCAAAATGATAAAGGCAAGCACTTTACTAAATAAGCTGGCTCCCTCGGCCCCTGGAGAGTTTCTGTAAGGCTACAAACCTCAGTCATGAGAATTCTCCCCTCATGACACAAACACCATCTTGAAGCCTCAATTTCAAATCCCAACAAACTGAAGATTGGGCTTGTCGTATGATTTGGAGGGAACACAGTGCATGCATCACATGCACAGATGTGCTAATGGGAATTCTTCATGTCTGCTCCAACTGAGATGACAATACTGAAGCTATTGGACATAAAAATAGCCAGATGAGAGGGTGCACACCTTCACCCCACCACTTAAGAAGCTGAGGCAAAAGCATCCTAAGTTTGAGGTCAGTCTGGACTGCATGGAGCCCAAGTTCTAGGTCAAACCGGGATACAAAGTGAGGCTCTGACTCAAAATACACACAGAGA
>NW_022196891.1:25377493-25399456 GCF_008632895.1 Mastomys coucha | reverse complement strand
AGGGAGGGAGGGCAAGAGAGATATGGGGGGATTGACAGAAAGTGTCCAGGCTCGTTTCTATAACTCATGATCCCTGTTACCAGCAGGATTTATTTACTTTGGTAATATAAAAATGTTTAAGTAAGTGGAAGAAGGCATTTGTAAGGCAATTGCCTTGACATAAACTGTTAAATACTGTGAGTGGCACCTGAACTGTCCTTGAGCTTAGACAGAGGCCAGTCTTGGGCCATTTGAAAATGTAGAGGGTGTCTGCTTTAGTTACTTCTCTCATCACTGTGAGAGAACAACTGACCAAAGCAACTTAAGGGAGGAGTGGATTATTCTAGCTCACGGAGTGAGGGTGCACAGTCCACCATGGTAGGGAAGGTGACTGGTCACACGGTGCCTACTGTCAGGAAACAGCAACAGACAAACGATCATGGTCAGCTGGCCTTATCTATTTTATGCATTCTAGAACCCCAACCCATGGGATGGTACTCTGCTCTTAGAATGAATGGGATGGTATCTACACTTAGAATGAATGGGATGCTACTCTACACTTAGAGTGAATGGGATGCTACTCTACACTTAGAATGAATGGGATGCTACTCTACACTTAGAAGTGAATGGGATGCTACTCTACACTTAGAATGAATGGGATGGTATCTACACTTAGAATGAATGGGATGGTATCTACATTTAGAATGAATGGGATGCTACTCTACACTTAGAATGGGATGCTACTCTACACTTACAATGAATGGGATGGTATCTACACTTAGAATGAATGGGATGCTACTCTACACTTAGAATGGGATGCTACTTTACACTTAGAATGGGATGGTATTCTACAGTTAGAATGGGATGGTGTTCTACACTTAGAATGGGATGGTACTCTACAGTTAGAATGGGATGCTACTGTACACTTAGAATGGGATGCTACTCTATGCTTAGAATGAGTGGGACAGTACTCTACAGTTAGAATGAATGGGATAGTACTCTACAGCTAGAATGGGATGGTACTCTACACTTAGAATGGGATGGTATTCTACACTTAGAATGGGATGCTACTCTACACTTAGAATGGGTGCTACTGCCTACAACTAGGGTGGTCTCCCCATCTCATTGAATGCACTCTAGAAGCTCCCTCACAGCCATGCTAAGAGGTTTGACTTCTAGGTCATCCTAGGTCCTGTCAAGTTGGCAATCAATAGGAACCACAGACTCACAAAATAGGTAGCAGGCACCATTCGGTGTTGATAAGACTGAGCAGCATGCACAGCAGGTGCATACAGTCAGATTGGCCAGACATACAAGGTTCAGTTGGGGCAAGATGTAGACCATGAGGGACGTCAGTTAAGTCCTCCAGGGTGGGTATAAAGCAGTGTGTGTGGCACAACAAAATGTCAGAGAAGCAAGGGTGAAAGAAAGTGAACAGGCCAGAAGTGGTAGAGCCTGAACCAAGGATGCTACAGCAGATCCCCAGGCAAAAATCCAAAAGAGCTCACCAGAGCATCATTGAGTCACTAAAAATATCTACCAGAAGGTGACGCAGGTGGCAATTCAAGGAAGAGCTTTCCTGTCCCTCCTCCTTCCCACTTTGTAGCTCCAGCAGGGAAGGGAGGAGGGACAGGGATGGAAAGAACAAAGGAAGTAGGACAAGCTGCTGCCATAGCCAGCTGCAGCAGAAGCCAACTGTGGGTGAGCCATCCTCTCGAGTGCATTATATGCAGAGATTTCTTATCTGTTGGAGCAGTCTACCGTTGGTGACTAGCATGACTGTTGGACTGTATACTGTCTGGAAGAGAGAAAAAAAGCAGGTATCTGCCATTTTCAGTTCCTGTAAGGAAATTTGTTCCCCACCTGCCCCACCTGACAGTTTTCTGTTTCTATCACAGAATACCAGAGGATAAGTATTTTATAATAAATAAATACTTATTTAGCTCATGTCCTGAAAAAAAAATCAAGGTATACATACTGTGAGGACCAGGGAGGGTATACGAATAAGAAAGCACAGCAGATAGGTCCCTTCTCAGCCACCCATTGTCACAATAGCTAACCCCCTCCCATGATAATGGAATTGAGCCATTGAAGAAGTCAGGGTCTGAGCTGAGGAGATGGCTCAGAGGGAGAAGTGCTAGCTGCAGAAATGTGAGGACATGAGTTCAAATCTGCAGACCCCACATGTAAAGCTATCTGTAGTCACACATCACTGGAACCCAAGAGATCTAGTTGATAGAAACAGAAGGATTACTGGAGCTGGCTGGCTGCCAGCCTAACTCCAGGTTCAGTGAGATTCTGTCTCAGAAAAATAAGGGAGAGAGTGATAGAAGCAAGACCCCCAACATCCTCCTCTGATTTCTGTAAGTATAGACATCATGAACCCCCTACATAGACATATGCATATGTACTATACACATGCACACTAATAATAATGATAATAATAATAATAATAATAATAATAATAAGTAGTAGTAGTAGTAGTAGTAGTAGTAGTAGTAGTAGTAGTAGTAGTAACTTCTATATGCCAATAAGAAACTTGCAGACACAAAAATCAGGAGGGAAAAAAAATCTCATTCATAATAGCATCAAAAACATAAAATACCTATGAATAAACTTAACCAAGGAGGTGAACGGCCTCTGCAGTGAAAACGATTTAAAACACTGAAGAAAGAAATTGAAGAAGACACTAAAAGATAGAAAGACCTTTAATTTCATGGAATGGCAGAATTAATGTTGTGAAAGTGCTATATTACAAAACCAGTTTAGAGACTCAACACAGTCCCCATCAAATTCTAATGACATTCTTCACAGAACTAGAAAACATCAGCCGTAAAATCCACGTGGAAGCATGGAAATTCCTGTTCTAATTGCCAACGCCATCCTCTCACAATACCTGGCTTCCATCTGGACTACAGAACCACAGTCTCAAAAATATCATTGTGCTGGCACAAAACCAGAAATGCCCACCCGTGGAACTGAAGGCCAGAAATAAACCCACTCGGTTATGGCCATCTGATCTTTGACAAGGGTATCAAAGCTTGCATTAGACAGGGAAACAGCCTCTTCAACACAAGGTAGGTGGAAAACTGGATAGCTGTCTATACAAAAAGGAAACTAGAAACATCTCTCTCATTCAGTACAAAAGTCTACTCAAAAAGGACCAAAGACCTTCCTAGAAAGGCCTGGATGTCTGATTATGCTAGGGGAAAGCATTGGTCAAACACCCCAATATCCAGGAGAAGGCAAGGGCTTTCTGGAAAAAAGACTCCAATAGCACAGACTATGGTCCAATGCCATTGGAAAAAAAAACTCAGAATGGTGCTAGCACAGAATCACACAGGTAGACAGGTGGAACAGAACAGAGGACCAGAAATAATCCCAAGAGTTAACAGAGGGGCTTGCATGAAATTTAAAGGCTTCTGAATAGCCAAGCATCAGTCATCAGACAGGGGATAAAGAGCCTATAATGAGAGCAAAGCTTTGACATACAACAGGGGACTAATGTCTGAAATCTATGAAGAACTCCAAAAAGTAAACACCAAAAGAAAAATCCAATCAATGAATGGACTAATTAATTCACTACAGTACTCTTGAAGATATAGGAGTGGCCAATAAATATTTAAAAAGTGTTCAATATCCTAAGCCACTGGGAAGATGAAAATGCGAAGTGCTTGAAGATTCTATCTCACCCCAGGAAGAATGGTGGCTAGCATCAAGGAAGGGAATTAACCCGCATTCATTCCTGAGGGCAGGTGTCAGCTGGTTCAGCTGCTACGGAAATTAGTATAAGGTTTCTCAAAAACCGAAGGTAGAACCTCCATGTGCTGTGCCCATGCCATTCCAGGCCATGTACTAATAAGTGTAAGATCTTTACCCATTGCACATCTGATCTGGCATCAATGTCTCATCAGAGAAGCTTCCTCTTGAGGGGAACTAATGCAGAAACCCACTCTGGACGACGTGTAAAGAGTGAGAGACTTTGGAGCCCTCCATTCTATCTGGGATGTCTTCATCAAACGCTTCCCCTCAGTGCTCAGAGAGGTATGCAGGAGAGGAAGCTAAGGGATTTTAAGAGGCAGAGAGGATGGCTGACTCAAAGAAAACAGTGTCTTCCAGAGACATCAGGACTGACACATCCATGCATCACAAAGACTGTGGCAGCACACATAGGACTGGCGCAGGTTCAAACCACACAGGGACCCAGCATTAGGGAGTCAGGGGTAGATGGGCACAGAATCCTCATCCTAATTTAGATGTTATTTGCAATTGATACCAGCTGGCAAAAGAAAAAAATCAGTTTTCTCCAATGGAGTGTCTCTGAGTATATCAATCATACTCCAAGACAAGCTCCATACCAAGGAGTATTTGTCCAGCACAAACTCCATGGTGTGTGTGTGTGTGTGTGTGTGTGTGTGTGTGTGTGTGTGTGTGTTTATATTTTATTTTGGTTTATTTTGTGTCTTTTTAGGATTGTTTGGTTTTGAGTTTTTGTGGGGCACATTTGTTTGTTTGTTTGGTTGGTTGGTTGTTTTAGAGAGACAGACAGACTAAGAACAAAATTAGTAGTAAAGAGATGAGTACGATCTGTGAAGAGTTGAGGGAGCAGGAAACATGATGAAAATAGGTTGTATGAGAAAAGAGAAACAAAGCCAGGCAGTGGTGGTACATACCTTTAATCCCAGCAATCAGGAGGCAGACTGCATCTCTGTGAGTTCAAGTCCAGCCTAGTCTACAGAGTGAGTTCCAGGACAGCCAGGGCTACACAGTGAAACCCAGACTTAAAAAATTGGGGGAAGGGAGAAAGAGAGATAGGGAGGAAAGGAAATAGAGAGGGTGGGAGAGAAGGAGAGAAGGAGAGAGGGAGGAAATGAAGGAAGGAGGGAGGGAGAGAAAGATGTGTCTAAGCACACCACAGAGATACTTGCACATCCATGTTTACTGCTCCACTATTTGCAGTAGCCAGGATATGGAACCAGACTGTATGTCCATCAACAGATGAATGGATATAGAAAATGTGGTACATGTACCCAGTGGAATTTTATTTGACTGTAATAAAGGATGAAATGGTGTAGTGGGTAGAACTGGAGGGACCACAAGTGAATAACCCAGACTCAAGAAGGCAAAAATTGCATGCTGTCTGCCATACATGACACAAAAGTAGAAAGGGGACTTTGCTAGAGGAGGTTTAAAGGGGAATCAAGAGCAGGTGGTGGAATGTATTCAACATAAAGAGAAGGACTAATTTGAGGAAGGAAGAAGATGAGGAGTGGAAGAGACAGTAGGGGTCAGCAGTGGGAGATAAGAATGAAGTAAAATTATATTTGTGTGTGTGTGTGTGTGTGTGTGTGTGTGTGTGTGAAAATGTCACAGTGAAACCTGTCACCTTAAACTAATTTAACTAAATTAATTTATTTTAAATTAATTAAATTAACTTAAAATTAATTTAAAAGCAAATAAAGAAGCAAGTATGACTTGAGCATCCCTAAGCAATTGTTAGAAAAGGCTGGGCAGGTATACCCAGAGTGATTGGACTCCAAATAACGAGAGAGAAGAGGGTGTTTTGTTTGATTTGTTAACTTTGGCTTCTTGAGGTCTCCCTGCAGGCTTAAAAAGTTGAAGTGAGACCGTTGCATACTTAATCCTGTATTGGCATTTGCTTCTAGAAGTTTCTAGACTAATACAGAGGTTTTTTTTTTTTAAAAAAAAAAAAAGGGTTCACTTACAAACCCAGCTCCAAGTATCTAATAGATTTTCAGTTAGTGGATTAACACTGATTCAGGAGCTAGTCAATGAACACACAAGTTTCAGTAATGGTTTTTAAATCAGAAAAGAAAAAAGCAAAGAAATCACAAACCAAAAACATATAGCTCTGGTCAGACCAACTGCTTCCTGGGATACACATCTGAATCCTTTCTCTCTCTCTCTTTTTTTTTTAAGGTTTAGTTTTAATTTTAGTTGTGTATATTGTGTGTGCCTATGTATGTGTTGTGCACAAGAGTGCAGATGTCCAAAGAGACCAGAAGAGAGCACTGGATTCTCAATGGCATTACAAGTGGCCATATTGCATCCACAGTTGGGAAGCAGAGAGAAATAGATGCTAGAACTCAGTTTGATTTCCGCTTTTTCATTCAGTTCAGGACTCTAGCCCGTGGAATGGTGGCTGCCACATTTTGGGAGAGCCTTCCCACCTAAACTGACCTAATCAAGATAATTCCTCCCAGATATTCACAGAGGAGTCTTATAGATAACTCATCAGGCTGACAGTTGGAACCATCACAGAATCTTTATTTCAAAAAGCCAGTCTAACACCACACAGAACGGAGTTTTTAATTCAGTGTGTCCATGCGTGGATCCATGCTCGGCATGCCAATGCTGAGAACTTATCGTGACACGAAAAAGTGATTTGTTCAGTAAAATCACAGAAGCTTAGATGAAGGGAAACCAATGAGCCACGTGGCAACAGAATACATAAAACAGCAGGAGGTGCTCACACTAGAACCTTATCAGCAAAATAAGAAGTGATTAACGCAGAAAATAAACAGCTTTAGTGCTCTCACATGGAATGGCTGTAGACTTTCCCTGAGCTGTTGTTGTATACAGAAATAACTCACTTATCACCAGTCAGTATGTCAAACACTCAAACAAGGCCCGGGCACATTTAGTACATCATGTTTTAAAGATTTATTTTATTTCTAAATTAATGTTTCTGTGAGTGTGTGGTTATGTGCATGTGAGTTTAGGTGCATGCAGAGGACAGAAAAGAGCATCGAATCTCCTGGAACTAGAGTCTATAGGCTGTTAAAAGTCATCCTCTGTAGGCCCTGGAAACTAAGCTCAGGTCTTCTGCAAGAGCAGCCTGTGCTCTTAACTACTGAGCCATCTCTCCAGGCCCTAGGATTTCATTTTAATGATGCCCAGGCCATATATCTAATCATCACATAGCCTCTGTAATTTCATAGAGAGAAAAACTCAGTGTTTCCTTTGGGCCACTCTGTTAACCAAACCTCCCTTCTTGCTATGGCCAGAGAGATCATGGATAGACAAGAAACATGGCCTATACCTATATTCAAACCACTTTTTAGCATTATGCTATATAATGGCTGGATGGTAGCCTACTAGAAACTCACATGCTGACTTCTTAGTACCTCAGAATACAACCAAATCTGTAGACTACTTGAAAGGAATAATGAATGAAAATGAGATCATTTGGGGTGAGTTGTAATCCACTAAGAGAAGAGTTGGACATTGGTATAGACAAAGGGATGATTGACATGTGATGGCACAAGAAGATGCCAAGCAGAGAGATCTCAAAGAAGCCAACCCTGTTGTTAAAGGTTAATATTGATTTTCAACTTAAGAGGATCTGAAACCCCCTAGGAGAGGAATGGCTGGGAATGTCTGTGAGAGAGTTGCTAGACTGGGTTAATTGATATGAAAGATCAACCCTACATGTTGGGGACTCTGTTCCATAAATGGTGTCCTGGGCTGAGTAAAAATTAAAAGCCAGACTGAGCATTACTATTTCTCTCTGCTTCCTGGCTGTGGACACAATGTGACCAGCCGCCACCTGGCTGTAGATACAATGTGACGAGCCAACACCTAGCTGTGGATACAATGTAATCAGCCATCACATGGCTATGGATACAATGTGACCAGCCACCACTCACTGCCACCTCCATGTCTTCCTATCCTGATGAACTGTATCCTAGGACTGTGAGCCAAAATAACCCTTCCCTTTCCTAAGAGGTTTTATCAGGAATTTTTGTCACAATAACCAGGAAAATAACTAATGCATCCATGAACACCCTGATGTTCTACTTCTTAGGCTCTGGCTAATGAATAATAGAATGCTGTTGTCTAAGCCTTCTAGTCTGTGGTGCTTGGTAATTTGTATTGTGGCAAGCAAATATGTGCCATATCTCCTTTCATCAACTTTGCAACCTCTCTAGAAGTGAAGCTCCAGGACTGCTGGAGGTTTAAGTATATCCCTGCATATCAAGTAATGCCTGGCTGTGAGTTAATGTTCAATAATATTTGTAGCACGAATGCTAAAATTGAAACACTATAGAGAAGATTAGCATGGCCCCTGTACAAGGATAACACAAAAAATTTGTCATCATGGGTCCAAGATGATGGCCTATGTTCTGCTTGAGACAGCTTTCTAGACAGCTCTCTGCTCTAGACTGCTTTCTCTTGCAATTCTAAAAACTCTCTGGATAGCTCATCCCTTGTTTTTTTTTTATTTAAATACCAATCGAGCCATTACTTGTAATGGTTTTTATATGCTTGGCCCAGGGAGTGGCACTATTAGGAGATGTGGTCTTGTTGGAGTAGGTGTGGCCTTGTTGGAGGAAGTGTGTCGTTATGGGCACAGGCTTTGAAAGATTGATCCTAGCTCCCTGGAAGCCAGTCTTCTCCTGTTTACCTTCAGAACAAGAAGTAGAACTCTCAGCTCCTCCTATACAATGCTCCCACCTTGATGATAATAGACTGAACCTCTGAACCTGTAAGTCAGCCCCAATTAATTGTCGTCTTTGTAAGAGTTGCCTTGGTCATGATGTCTGTTCACATCAGTAAAACCTTAAGACATTACCCCAGGTTCCCTTTTGATTATCCCATGAATCAGCACCCCATGACCCCAGCCCCTTGAGACTTAGGAGGCAGCAAGCACACATTGTTTTTTAACAAAGCAAAAGATTTCAGAGACCTACCTGCCTTTGTTAAGTGCAGACAATAAACTACCTGAATGTGGTCTTGCCCCGCAATCACCACTCCCTAAATCTCTTCATCTTCTTCCTTAGTATCTTTCTGACAAGTTGGTTCACAATGCAGCTGCCTCTATTCCTTTAGATCTGTGAAGCTACTTACACAATTTATACTGCATTCTGTATATATACTGTATATATACAATATACTGTATATTTTTGAACTTACATTTTTAGAGTTCTTTCCCACAGTCTTAAGGGCTGTCCTAAAAGTCCCAGCACTTACCATCTTGCTAAAATATTAGCCACACCTATGCCTCCAGGACTTGTGCTGTCTCTGATTATCATGGAGTCACTAATTTTAAGAGGGAGGACATTTCTCAAAGGAGGAACATGAAAATATGTAGTTTTAGACAGACAAGCTTTATGCCCTAAGCAACCATTGCCACTCATGGAGGCCCATACACTTCTGGCTTTGTTCCAGGGGTAGGAACCATGTCACACTGTCCCTATCATGGCCAGGCCAGACTCAACATGAATTTATACATACACGCATGCATACATACATACATGTGTGAATGATTATGTATGTATATGTGTATGTATATATGATGTATATGTATATGTACATAAATATATGTGTATTTACTTCTATAAAATAAATATTTGTGTTTTTAATTCAAAATGAAATGAATGGTAAGAAATTCAAAGCTATCTTACTGCGATGAAGAATGAGACAAGATGTCTCTTCTTGCTCCTGTGATGTCAACAACATCCTAGCAGATATAGCCAGAGCAGTAAGAGACAAAAATCACAACTAAACTACACAAAGGAACAGAAAGGAAGAAAACATCTTGGTTTTCAGATAACATAATCCCCTATGCAGGAAGTGTGAATGAATTACCAAGCTGCCTCCTGGAATTAATAACTGTGACGGCATGATTACAGGATATAACGTTAATACACACTAAACAAAGTGAGGGGAGAAGAGATGGGAGCAAGAGAGAGAATAGAGAGAAGGATGGCTAACACAACAGGACTGACACATATATGAATTCACAAAGACTGTAGCAGCATGCACAAGACCTTACACAGGTTCAAACTAGACAGGATCCCAGTGCTGAGTTTAGTATATATCAGCAATGGAAGAGTTGGATTCAGAATTAAAAGCATGGAATGAAAAGATGGCTTTGTGGTTAAAAACACTGGCTGTTCTTCCAGGGGTGCAATTCCCAGCATTTACATGGGATGCTCACAACCAGTGGATCCAATGCCCTCGTCTGACCTCCATAGCCACCAGGCACACATGTGGTACAGAGAAATACATGGAAGCAAAATACTCCTACACATAAAAAAATAATAACTTAAATTTTAAAAAAGCAAAAAACATTTGTATCATCACCAAAAGCTATATGATATCTAAGTATTAACTATAAGAAAATATGGGGCAGTGAGTAAAGGGGGCTGAACCTGACTGCTTGAGTCTGATCCTTGGGACCCACGTAGTAGAAAGAGAGAATCAGCTCCTACAAGTGTCCTATGGTCTACACACACACACACACACACACACACACACACACACACACACACACACACACTGTAGCATGCATACATGCACACATACTAAATAAATAAATGTAATTTAAAAAAATATGTGCAATCTAAACAGAAAATTGCAAAACTGTGATGAAAACGATCAAAAGAGTAATACGCAAATGGCGAGGCAACATATGAAGGAAATCTCAATAACGATGAGATACTAGCTCTTCTCAAATTGATTGAGTCAATCTCAATCAAAATCTCAGTGCATCAATCGATAAGTATCAACAAACAATTCTAAGCTGGATTTGGAGATGCAAAGGAGGTAGAGTAGGCAACATATTACTGAAAAAGAGCAAAGTTGGGAAACTGATATTATTCAACCTCAAGACTTAATGTAAAGCCGCAGTAATCAAGACAGTGCAGCATTGATCAAAAAACAATAATACGATCAACTGATCGACGACACAGTAGAAATCCCACAAGTGAGCCGTAATAAATACAGTCAACATCCTCGACAAACTATTAAAAACAATACAACGGGGGGGAAAAGACCTTTACAACAAATGGTTCTGGAAAAACTGGATAGACATATACAAAAATAAATAACTAAAGTTTACACCCTTTGTAAAAATGTATGATGGAGCAAAGATCAAGATGTAAGATGTAATGTTATGCAACCCTCAGGAGATAACAGGAGAGAAATCTAATTGGCAGTAAGTAGGAAAAAGATTGCTTAGATACAACACCAAAGGTACTATCTACAAAAGAAAGCCTCAGTAACACTATGAAAGGAAGGTCCTTGTTTTAACTTTATCTGTGAACTACCCAAGAGGGTATTTCAGTCAAGAGAATAAAGGGGGGAAGGCAATGGGGCCAGCAAGGTGTCTCACTGGGTAAAGGTCCTCACGGCTAAGCCTGAGGTTGATTCCTAGAACTCTCATGCTGGAGGGAAAGAACCAATTCCTACAAGTTGTCCTCAGGCTTCCACATGTGCCTCAATGTGCACACACACACACACACACACACACACACACACACAAATAAGTAAATAGACATACAAAGACTAAGAAAAGCCGCAGATGCTTCTGATAGAGTCAGCCCCCAAAGCTAAAGTGTCATCTGGGAAGCATCTTTTCAGCTCCTATTCAGATCAGTGTTTGTCAGCAGTCAAAGCAAAGTGCAGAGAAAGCAGGGAGCCTGCAAGCTGATGGTATGTATGGCTAAAAGCCAGAGCTGAGATGAAGAAGAAAACCAGGAATCGTGGTGGCTGGGAAACACCTGTGTTGGAGTCAGGAGACCAGAAGCCTTGGTCAAGTCCCCTCCTCAGCAGCTTTGAATCCCTCACCTGAAACTTCAAGATGCCCAAGGAAGTGAGGCCAAGAGAGGCCTTCGTCAGGTCTCTTCTCATCTATCAGTCTATGAATCAAATGATATTCTTAGACCTGCAGTTCTCAACCTGTGGGTCAGACCACTTTCAGAGGAGTCACCTAAGACCGTTTAGACTAGGAAACAGATATTTAGATTAGAATTCATAACAGTAGCAGAGTTACAGTTATGAAATAGTAACAAGATAATTTTAGGGTTGTGGGTAAGTAAGCATAGCATGAGGAACTGTATTAAAGGGTCGGAGCATTAGGAAGGTTGACAGGTCTTGGCAGTCCACCTTGTTTGTAAGGGTGAACCTAAGCAGGTTCCCTCAGGACATGGATGGATGAAGGACACAGGAGGACATAAAGGCAGACAGACCAGACATGGGTATCTCTGGGAGCTAGTCTTTCCCTCCCTTTCACTGCACCTCTGACTCTCCCTGAATTTCACGAAGTTCTTTCTTTCTGCCAACATATGCCCACCTCCCACTTCCTCATTAATTCAGTTATAAAGTGTTTTGGGCCACAGTTCTGTCTTGATCTTTCAGAATTTAACAAGATCACTGATTAATCCATTCCATTTCTATATCTGATCATGGTCATAGTCATATGCTGCTGTGGACATTGTGGATTTGAAAATATCTTTAAGAAATTTTCACTACATCATATGGAATTCAAGAATAGGTATTGGACCTGTCCTTGGGCTGGTTGTGTGGGCCTGACCTGTGAAACTGTGTGCCAGCATGGATAATGGTCAAAGGACCCACTGGCCATGCCCTTTACAAAAAGGATGTGTGTGCCTTGTGATGCTTCTCTTGTCAGATTCAGAATCACCATGGAAACACATAAACAGCATCTCCAAGACAGTGTTTCCAGATGGGCTTAACTGAGGTGGAGGCCTACCCTAAACATGAGTGACATCTCTCCATGGACCAGAATCTTGAGCTGAATACAAAAGAGCAGGTGAGCCACCAAGCCCAGCTAAGTATTTCCTGAGTCCTACCATGTGCTATGGAGATAATAATAGTGATAAAGACAGATCTATTTCCAGGAACTTAACTTAGTACCTGGTCATACAGGAGTCCCCTGGCTGCTGCCACCAACAGTCATTAATGACCAGGTAACTCACATACCGTTGTGACTACCCCTCACCTGAAAGAGTGAACAGTGAAGAGGACTTCTTCACCCATCCTCACAAAAGAAGTATACCCTTTCCCCAACTCCATCACCTCAAAATGACGTTGGGGACATTATTTATCCTTTTGGAATAAATTAAAGGCAAAGGAGAGAAGTAAGTGTCTAAACACCTGAACACCAAAGACAAACCATAAGATGAAATCACCTCTGGTGTATGTGTGTGTGTTTGTGTGTGTCTGTGTGTGTGCATGTTGTGTGTATGTGTATGTGTGTGCGTGCATGTTGTGTGTGTTGTGTGTGTGTGGTATGTGTTTTGTATGTTGTGTGTGTTGGTGTTGTGTGTATGCATGTTGTGTTATGTGTGATGTGTGTGTATTGTATTGTGTGTGTGTTGTGTATACATTTTGTGTGGTACATGTGTGTGGTATATGTTATCTATGTTGTATCTATATTGTGTGTGTTTTGTGTGTGTGTTGTATATGCATGCATGTGTGTTGTTTGTGGGCTACGTGTTGCGTATTGTGTGTTGTGTGTCTATTATGTGTGTTGTGTGTATATGTTGTATGTTATGTATGTTCTGTGGTGTGTGTGGCATGTGTGTATTGTGTGTGTTGCGTGTGCGTGGTGGTGGGTGTGTTGTATATATTGTGAATGATATGTGTGTATGTGTATGAAAGAAGGTGATTTTCTTTATTCTTTAGATTTATGCAGAAGAATTTAAGAGTGAAATAGCATGAACTCAGATCTAATCTGAAAGTCATCTGAGAGGAAAGAGCAGAAAATAGGGAAACTGAGGATCAGAGAACATCAGAGCTTTGAAGTCAGCCAGCCCAGGCAATGTTGACTACCAAAGAAACTGGGTGGACAGCCCAGATCCCATCAGTGCTTTGGAAACATGTCTGTAGCTTGAAACCAGCCAGTGAGCTCCAACAGTACAGAAACCACATTTCTACCCCACGACGCTGACGTAGTGACTGGAACGATCTGGAAAGGGCTGCCAGCTTTTCAAGTTTCTGAGATACCCAAGTGAGTCCCACAGGCAGGAGGCCACTGGGCCACACTACTCTCTTCATCTGAGGTCACTTAATACTTCTCAAAATAAAATTGTTAGTGGGGTGGAGAGGAAAAAACGGAGAGTGATTGGCAGCGCCTGCTCCCCGCTTTGTTCAAGGATGAAGAACACAGTCGCCTCTCTCTAAGTCCTTCATCCCAGACCCCTCTACCAGCAGCTATCTTCCCACTTCTTGGCTCGTGACTCAGGAAGGGACCATGTTCAATAACGTGTGCAATCACCTTAATAGCTCACTGTCACCTACAGTCACCTACAGATGACAACACCCTTAATTAAAGCCCTAAAAGGAACTCTAGAGTCTGGCTTGGTCGTCATTAGACCAGACTTTATGAATCTTGCTTCCTTCCTCTCTGCCTTCCCTCCCCAGTCCTCACAGCTCTCCTCTGCCCTTCCCTTTTGAGGATGGTGAATGACCCACGTTCGCCTCCCACTAAGGTGAGGCCAGAGCTTCTCAACAGAGCTATGATTGCATTGAATCGATTCTGGATGGACAAATGGTTTTTACCAACTCGTTTCCAAAAGTGCCTGCAAAGCCCTGCTCACCAGCCTTCCCTCAGACTCCCACAGGTAGGCCCATCTTACCAGATAATGCTTCATTTGAACCAGAATGTCTCAATAGTAGGTTTCATGTCCTCAACTGCGCAAACGATGGGGAAGTGATTTTTTCCTCATGAAAATGCTATTATCGCAGAACCCCAGGCTCACATCCCCCAACAATAGTTCTCTATTCTGTCTGGGGAAAATGGTACTTTAGAGGGAATTTGCATGGGGCTCTCTGAAAGAAGCCAAGCATGGCTCAGAATCAAAGCCCTGCGTGCAAAAGCTAACTAAGCCAGCCTCGCTCAATCTCTGAGCCCCAGCCATGACAAAAGGTCCTACACAAGAAGACCCCCGAATGCAGGGATCTCACAAGGCCACACCCCTATCCCCTACCCGGGCAATTAATGGTTGGTGGAGGAGGGGTGTCACACCTATAGATAACTCCTACCCCATGCTCACGTAAGCAACTCCAGTTAAACTCAATTGGTCAAACACACACACACACACACAAACACACATACACCCTGAATACATACACACACACACACACACACACACACACACACACACACATACACATACGAGAATAGAAAAAAAGAAAAAAATACGTGTTGGGAAGGAAGACTCCATGAGAAAGGGTGGGGGAGAGATGAAAGGGAGGGTAACATGATGAAAATCACGAAATTTCAATATAAATGTGCATGAAATTGCTAAGAATGCTTTAAGATACCCCTACATGTTGTCTATGGATTTTCCTTCATTCTTCTAGACAGCCTTGGAACCATCTCGGCCCTTAAGAAAGAAAGGACAATAACAGCTATCATAGCCACACAGCAAGCCAATATTCTAGACACTGCAGCTCGAACTGCCAACCTCCTGCCTTCAGGAATAGGCCATGGAAGCCAGGCAAGCAGGGTGGAAGTGGACGTGCAGCTGGTTGTAGTAAGGATGTGGTCCACACCATCCCTAAAGAAAGTGTCTATTGTGTAACATCAGACCTGCATTTCACCCATGAGCATCAACATAGCTCAGCTCAGCAGAGCCAAGCCTATAGTCCCCAAGAAGGACTAGGCCCTTGGAATTCCAAAGGAAGGCCTTCTATAGTTTGTTGGGGTTTGTGTTGTTGGGTTTTTTATTTTGGTGTTGGATTTCAATTTTGTTTTAAGGCATGGTCTCTTACAGGCGGAGCTGGTCTCAACTCACTATATATCTATCAATGATCATGAACTTCTGATCCTCCTGCCTCCATCTCCTGAATACTGTGAATACAGATGTGCATCACCGTGCTGGGTTAACTCAGTGCTGGATGGGTCAAACCCAAGGCTTTGTGCATGCATAGCGAACAACCTACCCACCGGGCCACAGAAGCAGCAGATAGACAATTGCCTCTGCTCACTGCAAACCTCAACACTAGACTCTCCAGTCCTTGCCTGGATGTCAGTGCCCTCTAGCTCCCTCTTTGCCTTGTTTCTCAGCCTCCAGAGCACCGCTTGCAAATGGTACCTTTCCTCTGGAGCTAAAAAACAGCCCCCCCTCCCACCCCGCAACGTGTCTGTCACCCACTCAGCTGTGCAGAACGGTACCTAATTGTTATCCTCACAATCCTGCTCATGAGGAATGAGTGAGCGAGTGAGTAACTGCTCCTATTCTCCCGTAATGCTGGAATTCATATCCTCTTCCCACAGGAGAGGGACCAAGCTTCAGATGGCACAAGGGACTTGTGCCAAGAACTGCAGCTCCTGAGAGACTGAGCTAGAATTCTAGCCAGCTCTGCCTTGCCCCAAGCCTGTGCTTGTTGAGAGCTTCCTGCTGGGTTGTATTTCTCCCCATGGCCCTCAGGAGCTCGAAATCATCAGAGGGCCCCAGTGTAGTAGCCGGAATCACAAGCATACAGCACATCTAAATTATGGCATTTTTTTTAATCCACTTTTAAAAATGTGGAACCCGGACCAGCAAGGTGATTCGGGGGATAGAGTTCCATGTTGACAAGCTGAAGGCCTGGATTCGAACCCTGGGACCCACGTGATAGCAAGAGAGAATCAAGTCCTACAACTTGCCCCCTGAGCACCACACAATTACCAGGGTACTTGTGTCCACGTGTGTGCAGAATAAAATGTCACTTAAACTTCTTAGTGTGGCACAACAGGACTGTAGATTAGGATGGCCACTATGGAAACCAATATGGATATTTCCCGGAAAACAATAACAACATGACCTCAGCACGACCCAGCTGTATCACCCCTGAGCATTTTCCCCAAAGGACTCCAAGCCAAGACAACACCAGGATACCTGTACTTCCATGTGTACTGCAGCGGTCTGCACTCAAGGTAAGTTAGGGACCAAGCAACATGAGAATGTATGAGAAAAATGTGGCTTATCCACACAGTGGGATGACTGCAACCGTACAGAATGATGAGGTCATGTCATACGTAGTCAGGTAAGAGTGCTCAGAGGCGTGCACAGGAGCACACTTAAGGCAGCCTCAGACAGACAAATAGCCCATGTTTTCTCTCATTTATAGATCTTAGACTTTTTCAGAGATACATAAGATTGAGGGCACCTATATACACATATAGCTATGTAGATATATATGACATGAAAGTAGAAAGAAACTGTCGACAGTGACAAAGGAAACTAATAGAAGACAGAGGCACGGAAGGGGGGTGGGAAATGCAAGCAAGTATGTTCATCATACAACATGAAAGCTTAAAAATCCATCCATAAATGTGTGTGTGTGTATGTGTGTGTGTGTGTGTGTGTGTGTGTATGTGTGCCCACATGCACACAATGGCACTCTTTTCCAGCCATGAAGGGAACAGAGTTATATCATTATCAGGAAATGCACTCACCTGGAGAGAAGCTTGCTCAGCAAATTAAGCCAGTCTCAGAAGAACCAAAACCATAAGTTTTCTCTCATTTGTAGTTCCTAGATTTTATGTAGATATGTAAAGTTGTGTCTGAGCCATAAAAGCAGGAGGGAAGCCATCTAGGGTTGGGGATTAACTAGAAGAAAGAGGGGGAGAGGCAGGGAAGAGGGAATAGAGGAATTTGCTCAATATACAATATGTATTTGCATATAAATTTTAAATAAATTATTCTGGGGCAGGTGGAAGAGTTCAGAGGTAACTTGCCACCAAGCCTGATGACCTGAGCTCAGTACCCAGCTGGAACCAAAGGTGTCCTGTGACCTCTACACCTCCACACACATACATTCACACACACACACACACACACACACACATACACACACACACACACCAGGGCTTTGAGCTGACCTATCCCAACATCGACTCCATCTACAAACTGCTCTTAGAACACATGAAGGAACTGGTCCTGCGAGACCAAAGTTGCAGCATCTCCATGATACAGGGCAACCACAAGCTACCCAAGAAAAGTCCCGGTGAGGAGCCAGCATGGATAGTAGCAGAAGCCAGAGGCCTCAAATCAGACCAGTGACTTACTAGCAAGAAAAGGTGTTTGGACAAAAGAGTATTCTGTGTGACACACCACTGCTGTCATGGCACGATGGGTCGGGGTTCAGTTTTTTTGTCTTTGTTTTTTGGGTGTTTGTTTTCTTTGGCAAGGAGGTTGCAAGGGCAGAGGGCAGAGGGAGGGAGATGAGTGGGACTGGAGTGCATGATATGAAATCCACAAAGGATCAATAAGAAGTTTTTATAGAAGTTGAAATTTTTAAACGTTTTAGAACTCAGTCGTTTCCAGTAAACTGAATTCCTTCCCTCTATCAAAGCCTAAAGTAGACAGACAAATCTAAACTTTAAAAACACCCATTCATTATCACCCAATGTTGTATTGTCGCACATGCCCACAGTCATTCAAAGAGCTTCAAGCACCAAATGTATCCAGTTCTACCTTGGACCATTCGACTCTTCAAATGAGCTGAAAACCCACCCTCATCTACAGGCACACCCCTCAAGCCACCACGAGTGGCTGGCAAAATCCAAGTGCCTGGCCTGCCACCTTGTGGTCACTTAGAGTAATGCACCTACTTCTGAAGACCTGCCTACAGAGCAAGAAGAAAGCCAAGAGAAAAAGAATGCGTATGTCTGAGAAGCATCAACATTCAAGAGCATTAAAAACGCCCTAAGGACAGGACCCTGAAGAGGAATACTTTTCTCCAAACAGTTAAACCTTTACAAGAATGAGGCAAATTTCAAATGCCCCAAATCTAAATCAAACATATTTTTGTTTGTTTTAAGTATGTTACTTTATAAACAAGGTCTCATGTAGCCCAGGCTGGCCTTGAATGTAACAGAGCATGACCCTGAACTTCTGATCCTCCTGCCTCCACTTCCTACGTGCTGGGATCACAGGTGAGTGAGCATTCCACGATGCCAGGTTCATTAGTGTTGAAAATGGAGCAGACACTTAAATGTTATTCAGGAAAGGGCTCTTGAGCATTGGGTCCTGTCAGAATCTCTGGGGCTCGAGGTTAAATGTCAATATCCACTCACTGACTTCGACCCAGCATCTCTGGAATCTGTGGCCCTTTTCTTTCTGTAATTAATGAATTTATCGTGGTTAAAATATTGGCATAAGTGCAGAAGAGATGGCTGGGCTGGTAAAGCTGCTAGTCATGCAAACCTGAGAACCTGAGTTTGACACTGGAGCCCATGTGGAGGTGAAAGGAGACAGCGTCCACAAAGCCATCCTCCAAACTCTACACACACCATGTCACCCGAGCCCACACCCACATCATACATATACAGCCATAATAAATATTGGGGCCAACACAGAAGTGCCGCTGCAGGGTGCCCTATTTAATACTATCCAGCATGTTTAGACAAGGAAAAGTCTCCCAGGGCTGACTGTCTCTGGAAAGCAGAATCCTTTCTTTTAAAGAGCTCTCTGTCCCCCTCCCCTCAGCTCTGACAATCTCTCGTCCCTCTCTGTCTCTGAGCTCTGCTCTTCCAGGGCCCTCGTGCAGTGACACGAAGTCCTCGTGACTTAGGACATCCCAGTGTGTGATTCCTTCGTTTTGACGGTGTGTGCAGCCATGTTCTATGCATCCATCATCTGAGAGCAGCAGCAGCATGTGCTCTGACCTCTGGCTCCTGTATCCATGCTGCTGCGGTGTGGTGTGAACCTCCCTTTGCAGTCCTGCTTCCATTCTTAACCATATAACCAGAAGCAGGCCTGAGGGGTCACACTGGAACTCGTTTTGGTATCTTTAGTTCTAACAGCCCTAAGTGATTTTGAAAACAGAACCTCTGGGGATGGCCTCAACCTTCACCGCATATGGGGAACCAGGGCCTGGGAAGGAAAGGAAGCCATGGCTGAGATCCAGGCCAGCTCTCACCTTCTAAAGAGCGCACATGAGGTCACAAGCACTGTCAATTACTCAGACTGCTAACAGCCTCGAGGAGACAGACAGTAAACACAGAGCAGATAAATCGTTCTGTGTCTCTCACTGACTCTGTCTATCTCCGTCTCTCTCTCTCTCTCTCTCTCTCTCTCTCTCTCTCTCTCTCTCTGTGTGTGTGTGTGTGTGTGTATATAGACAATAAATACAAAACAAATCACTCTGTGTCTCTCTGTCTCTGTCTCTCTTTCTCTATCCCTGTCTCTCTCTGTCTCTGTCTCTCTTTCTGTCTCTGTCTCTGTCTCTGTCTGTGTGTGTGTATGTACAGACAATAAATACAAAACAAATAAATCACTCTGTGTGTCTCTCTGTCTGTCTGTCTGTCTTTCTCTGTCTCTGTCTATCTCTCTGTCTCTCTGTCTCTGTCTCTGTCTCTCTGTGTGTGCTTGCATGCATGCATGTGCATGTGTTTGTGTGTGTGTGTGTGTGTGTGTGTGTGTGTGTGTGTGTGTAAAACAGGGTCTCAGGGATCCAAGGCTGACCTCGAATTCTATATGTAGCCAAAGATGATGAAAATCTCCTATTTTTCCATTTTTTTATGTGTGGTGTACATGTGTGTATGTATACATATGTTTGCATAGGTGCCCCCATGGGTGTGGGTGTACATGCATGTATGTGCGTGTTCATGTGCACGTGGAGGCTGCTCTGTTCTCCTGTGTAAGGTGAGATCATAGAAGAGTTTCTAGCTACCTTTTGGGGGGGGGCGGGTACATTTTGTTCTACTGTGTCTGTGAGCCCGTGGAGGGTTCTAAGCCAGGGAGACACTTCAGCTTCTGCTGTCCTCCTGATAGATATAGCCAGTGGTGTATACTTATGTGTGCCTTGCAACAGAAAACAAACCGGGTGGGAATCCTGGAGGAGGGGGCAAGTGTCCCAAAGTTCTACATTTGTGGACATCTTACCAACATCCTTCACAAAGTCATACTCTGGGGCTGAGGCACAGAGGTGTCTCAGCTGCAAACCACTGTGTGCAGCCTCTTCCTTCACAGGTGTCACTTAGCTGGTGACCCGCAGCCACCTTAGCCACAGGCCACATAATCCCTTTGGTCTCACACAGTACCTGGACATGCCCAGCCCCAGGAGGAGACCTTGATTTTCATAGGAATCCAGGGGATCCACCTAGGGAACCCCACGCTGCTGCCACAGATCGGACCCTGGAGCTTAACTGGGGTCCAAAGACCCACAGCCCAGGAACTAGACGGGCTCATATTTCCACCAGAAAATAGCACTTACATCCACATAAACCAGAGGGATTAAAGGAGCTTTTACATGAAGGACTTGGCCCTCCTCAGAGGTAATTCCACCATCACAAGCTGCAGCTCCGAGACTCTCAGCTCAGCCCTGTAATAACTGTGCCTTTGATCTTGAGTCTCCCCCTCACAGAACTCGCAGCCCTCACATCCTACCACTTCTTCCTAGCTGGGTGGAAAGAAGCCCCCAGCAGCGCATCCCTGGCAAGAGCTACCTTATAAAACTAAGAGACTGCTCCCATGTGGTAGAAGCTGCAGGCAGCCCAGGAAGTCTCCTGTGCTCTTGCTTCTAGAAGGTAGAGTCTTGTGTGGCCTCACCCAGCTGAATCTTGCTTCTCTGAGATGCTGAATTCTAAGAGGGCAACCAGTATGCAAAGTTAGAAATGCAGGCAGTCCCTTGATGGAGAGCTTACCCAGCAGGCAGGAAGCCCTGGGTTGAAGCTCCAGCACCACGGGAATTGGGTATGGTGGTGCATGCAGGCTGATAATCCCAGCACTTGGAGGCAGGAGACTTTGGAAGGTCGAGGTCATCCTTGTATGCCGCTCAAGTAAGAGAGCCCAAGCCTGACCCTCTGAACCTATGTTTTGAAAACTGGGCATGAGGGTACCCACTCCTAGTCCCAGCACTAGGGAAGCAGAGACAAATGGATGGCTGGACCCCCTGGCCAGCCAGCCTAGCCTGTCTGGCAAGTTTCAGGAAGAGATTTTGCCTCAAAACACAGGGTGGACAGACCTCTGGAACAATGTCTGAGGATGACCTTTGGCCTCACATGTACATACAAAAACACATGTCCCTGCACTCAAGCAGGCACAGAGAAACGGAGACACACAGACATACACCACCCCCACCTCTTTCTCTCTCTCTCCCTTCCTCTCTCTCTCTCCCTTCCTCTCTCTCTCCTTTCCTCCCTCTCTCTCTCTCCCTTCCTCTCTCTCTCCTTTCCTCTGTCTGTCTTTCTCTTTCTCTCTCTCTTTCTCTCTCTCTCTC
>NW_022196891.1:25355814-25377483 GCF_008632895.1 Mastomys coucha | reverse complement strand
TCTCTCTCTCTCTCTCTCTCTCTCTCTCTCTTCTTCCCTCTCTCTCCCTTCCTTTCTCTCTCTCTTCCTCTGTCTCTCTTTCTCTTTCTCTCTCTCTTTCTCTCTCTCTTTCTCTCTGTCTCTCTCTCTCTCTCTTCCTACCCCTCTCTCTCCCTTCCTCCCCCTCTCTCTATCTCTCTCCCTTCCTCTCTCTCTCTTCCTCTCTCTCTCTCACTCACACACACACACACACACACACACACACACACACACACACACGGTAATGAACACCTGTCATGGGGTGCCCACACAGTAGCTACCAGAAAGAGATCAAATGTCAAACCCAGGGGGCAGAGAAGGGAACGGAGAGCCACGGAAAGCACACATCTGTCCTCTCCGCATTATCAAGCATGAGATTCGAACAGTCTGAGCTGCCAGTGGGTGAAACAGTTCGTGATGTTTGACTTTTCAACATTACAAATCATCTGCCACCCCCAAACACACAGAAAGCAGGATCAGATATGAGACCATTCACTCCCAGGCGAGCTGAGCAATCTATGGGTGTCAGCCACAGCGGCACCAGAAACCAGCTGAGTGATAACAGACAGCCATTCGGGGCTGTCAGTGCAGTGCATTCCGACCCATCTGCATCTCAGCACAAGAGGAGCTCAGCATGCAGAAAGCCGCCCTCCATCATGTGTGTATGTGTGTGTGTGTGTGTGTGTGTGTGTGTGTGCGCGCGTGCACGCGCGCACGCATGTGCATGTGTGTGCATGAGTGTGTGTGCACGTGTGTGTGCATGAGTGTGTGTACTCGTGTGTGCACGTGTGTGTGTGTGTGTGTGTGTGTGTGTGCAGCTGAGTGATAACAGATAGCCATCGGGGCTGTCAGTGCAGTGCATTCTGACCCATCTGCATCTCAGCACAAGAGAAACTCAGCATGCAGAGAGCAGCAGCCCTCCATCGTGTGTGCTCGCGAGTGTGTGTGCACGTGTGCACGTGTGTGAGTGTGTGTGTGTGCGCACGCGAGTGTGTGCATGTGTGTGTGAGTGTGTGTGTAAGTGTGTAAGTGTGTGTGCGCACACACATGTGTGTGTGTGCGTGCGTGTGTGTGTGTGTGTGTGTGTGTGTGTGTGTGTGTGTTCCAACCCCAGCAATCCACCTTCTTAGAGTTCCATTCTCTTCTGAGAAATAATAAGAGTTTATTTCCATCCACTCTGGCAAATGGCTTCTTGCTTTTCCTAAGAGAACAGCTTGACTAGAATCGCCAAAGGTGATTATTCACTTTTAATCAATAAATTCACTGGTTGACCAAGCTGAACAATGGACGGAACTGTTCTTTGGAGTACAGTTGCCTCCTGTATCTGGAATGAACTGAAATGGACTTCTCCAAAAGAATCGCCAATGGTTTTACCCAGCACTGAACCCTCAAGGCTACAATACTTGTTGTGGGGCATCCACCAGAGATGGGATTACAGGTTTAGAAAGTCTTTATTTATTAGCTGGCTAGTGGACTGGCTGGTAACAACTCTGGGTGTTTGAAATCCTAGTCTAGCCCCACGCCTTTCTCAGGGTGAGCTTTTAAACACAAAAACCCCGTGGCAGTGGTGGTACATGCCTTGGATCCCAGCACTTGCGAGACAGAGGCAGACAGATCTCTTGAATTTCTAGGCAAGCCTGGTCTACAGAATGAGTTATTCCAGGACAGCCAAGACTACACAGAGAAACCCATTCTCAAAAAAAAAAATTTTTTTTTAATTAAAAAAAAAAAAAATAAGATAAGTCCAACCCATGTCCTGAGTTGATATACTTCGGTAAACAAGAACATTATCCAGAAGCAGAACTCCAGAAGCCAAAGCACAAGGTTAGTGCACTTAGAGACTTTCCCAGAACTATGGACTTTGATGGATTAGATCTTTTTTTTTTTTTTTCCATTTTTGGCAGGTGGTGAGTTTTACAGCCTGAATGGTACTTCCATCATGGAGTCAGTTGGAGCCCTGTGCTAAGGTCTGGGGCCTGTTATATACTGACCTGCCAGGCAGATGTGCCCATTGGTGCACTAGGATCATGAAGATTATAGATGTAATCAACTGCTTTTTATTAGCTCCAAGTCCCTCATCCTCAGGAGGCAATTTCTGTCTGGTCCAGTAAAGTTGGCCAAAAGCTAGTGGCTCATTAAGAGGAATCCTATACTGTTGCCTTAGCTTGCTAAACAGACTATATTGTCAAATTGCTTTCTACTAAATATTTAAGTTTATACCAATAGATTACTGCTGCCTTCAGCCTTATCCAGAGAAGCTTGACTCTGCAGTGCTCCGTACCATGAGAGACTCATGGCTGCTCAGTGTACTGAGAATTGGTAACTGTTGAATGTTCAGTCCTACATGGGACGTTGGTTTAAAAAAAAAACCTCACATATGTAGCCCGCGCAGTCGTCTCACCAGCAAGAAGACACGCGGACACTAGGTTCCTTCTGCAGCAACGTTTATTGTCCTCATCCATAGGGAAAAAGGGGTCAAGCCAATAATCCCGCACTGCTTATATACACCACAGTGTGGCGTGTCTGCCCACAGTGTGGCGTGTCTGCCCATGATTGGCTGTTCGCTCATTACCCTACGTAATGCCCCAGAATGAGCCGTGACTCGGTGTCTTTTCACTCTACGCACATGCGCAAACAATTCTCTACGCACATGCGCAAACAGTTGTTTACTAGGAGTTGACAGCGGAAGTAGGCGCCATCTAGCCATGGCGAATGTCTCTCAGCTTCACTGCTCCCTACACTCATACAGAAGTTTCAGGGAACATTCCAAGAGAGTGGGTAGGAAAACTGGAAGAGCTGGCAGATGGGGAGGAGTGCTATAAAATACTGTCTTCTGAACAAAGCGTCGCCTTCGCACTCATGAGCACGCTGCTGCTACAGTTACCTACACAAGGCCTCAAGAGGATTGAAGAGAACAAAGATCAGTCAAAGCCCCAAGCATTACAAATGGGATTTAGTGGTTACAGAGAGAGAAAGAGAGAGAGAGAGAGAGAGAGAGAGAGAGAGAGAGAGAGAATGACATAAAGAACATAAAGAAAGTTTGTATGCCTGGGAGAGAAGCAAGGTGGGGAAGTTGAGGGTGGACATGATCAAGTAATGAAGATACATTATTTATATGTAAAAATTGTCAAAGGAAAGATATTCTAGGGTTTATTTTTTAATAAATTGACTCCCCTGGACAACTCATGCAATAACTTCTCAAGTAAATAAGGTTGTCCGTGACTCATATTTATAGGAGATGTGCAACAGGGAGATCACACAGTGCATATGTTGCCCAAAATTTAAGTCACATTTTCCTGAGCCTCTGGAACACCTCTGCTCATCCCACTGACAGCTTAAGTAGGGAGACTTGCTCAAGGTCACCCAAGGTTCCAAGAGTGTAGCAGGGCAAAGTTTGCAAGAGCACATAATGTATCCTCCCCTGCCATTTGTTTGGGGGTTGGGTTGGGTTGGGTTTTGTAGGGACTCATGTGCCCTAAGGTAGCTCTCAACTTGCTATGTAGTAGAGGGTGACCTTCAATTTCTGATCTGCCTGCCTCACACCCAGTGCAGATTACAGATCTGCACTACTATGCCTGGTTTATGAGAATAAACCCAGGGCTTCGTGCATGCACGGCGTCTGCTTCACCAACTGAGCTGCATCCCCAGGTCCTATAGTGTATTCTTCTTACAACACCACTCTGTTCTGCACCTGTTTCCTCTGGGTTGTAGTATTCCCTAGTGAGGGAAGAGAAGAGGTTTGTTAAGGCTCAAGAAACTTACAAGGCTCCTGAATCTATGGGCCCCAATATTACATTATCAGGAAGCAATTCCCCAGGGTAGGTGTCTGACCCTAAAGTCCAAAAATGAAGCTTAAATTGCAAATTTTGCCACAAATATAACCCCTAAGACTCCAACTTGTTTCTTTGTGCATAAAGCGTGGTAGGTATTGACTAGATTAGGTCTACAAATCTAATTATTCACCCTATCATTTATCCAAATGAGTATATATTACCAGTATAGAAATATTTAATTATTCAGTCATGTTTATGATGTAAATGTGTGCTTTCATGAAGAAACTACATATATGGTTTAAAATGAAATGCTTAAAAGTGGGAGTTAAAGATGACGTCAGAGCCATGTCATTTTGATGGTGGTAGCTTGATGCTGTCATTTCTGGACTTGTTAGATCTTTCTAGACTCAGGCAGCCCCAACAACCTATGCTGGGCCACCCATCCGTCTTCAGTATGTCTATTAAGAAGGTAAGTAAGAGTGAAAAATTGAAAAAGCAGATTTATTCAAAGTGGCCACTTGGGAAGAGGAACAAAGAGGTCCCATGACAGTCCCTCAAATCCATTTTGGGGATCCTGACTTGAGATTTAGATTTAAACACAGGACAAGGATTATGCATGACTAAGTATTCCTGGTCAACGTGTCGTCCTGCCCATCACTGACCCATGGCTGTCTTGGCCCCAGTCTCTGTACAAGGTACGTAGTAATCAGAAGTAACAAGTAGTTATAAACGTATGACATCTCCTTCTGGGACATTTTTTCCTCTGACTGGCACTGGTTTTCCTTATTTTCCTTCTCCTTTCCTCTCTAGGGAGATTCTAGTTCTTTGGGACCCAGTGTCTTAACAGTCGGATAGCCAAAGGGGGGAGTGCAAGTGTCTCTTCATAACAGCTTCATTTCCTTCAGGAGAGTTGCAATATCACTGGCCGGTAGCTTGGAGCATAGAGTGAAGTGAGGTAAGACTGATTTATCCTAAATGTGCCAGGTGATAATCTATAGATGGGGCATCTTGTTCGCCACGAGTCACTTATTTGGCTGATGTCTTGAGTGGTTTGCTGTAACTGTTTTTCCTCTGTGATGGGAGCCTGGTGGAGAGGAACAAGGTTGCCTTAGCACCTGTCATCACTTCATGTCTTCAAACCATGGCATCCTTGCAAAGCCTGTGTCTTTGGGAGACAGAGCCTGTGTTGCCTCAGCCACCAAACGAAGGGCGACAGACACCATTGTCTCATAAGCTTCACAGCCCAGAGAGTAAGACTACAGCATCGGCAGATCTCTGCTCCCTCAGAAGACTACAGGGAATCGCTGCCTCGTCCAGCTCCTGCATCCTGGAGGAGAGCCTTGCCTTGCCCCGGGAAGTTTGCAGAGCCAATGTATGAATAGCCAATGGTTGGTTGATGTGTCACCCTTGTCATGGTTAATCTTGATTGTTCAACTTGATTGGCTCCAGAAGCAACTAAGAGATGTGCCTCTGTGATAGCACTTCCAAAAAGGATTAGCTGGGGAGGGTTAGGGGAGAAGGCCTTTCCCAGAATGGAGGACACTTTCCAACAGGAGCCCAGACATACAGAGGTCCAAGGAATAGCAGCACTGAATTTCCTGACCTTGCTTCCTGAATGTGACTTGCTTCCTGCACTGTGACTGTCACTCTGTTGCTGCTACCCTTCACTGACATCACAGCCCAGCTCTCTGGTCTTCAAATGCCGATGCTCCCGAAAGCCCCCAAGCCTTCGGTGTCAGATTGGAACTGTTGAATAGTCCCTTTACTAGAGTTCCTCATGTGGTGGTGACCTCCCCCAACCATAAAATTATTTCGTTGCTACTTCATAACTGTGATCTTGTTACTGTTATGAATCATAATGCAAATATCTGTGTTTTCTGAAGGTCTTAGGTGACCCCAGTGAGAGGTAGTCGGACGCCACCCTCCCCCTGCCACCCCCCCACACACACAAGGGGTCACAACCCACAAGTTGAGAACAGCTGATCCAGGAGAACAGCTTCTCTAAGTTCATGAGTAATTCTCTAGATTAGGTTAGTTGAGTTGGGTATAGGGTAGCACTAACCAACAGGCTAGGGTCTCAGGCTGAATAAAAAAGGAAAAGCATGATTGGCCCCAGTTTTCAACTCTCCCTGCTTTCTTTCTGTGGACACAATGCAGCCAGCTGCCTCGAGCCCGCTGAGGCCATGGTGGACTGCATCTGAAACTGCGCCTGAAGAAAACCTTCTTTCTTTAGTCACGTTTCCTGTGTATTTTGCCACAATAATGAGGAGAGAACTGGAATAATCATCTATGACTCTTTACGTTACAGAGAGCTTTGCAGACAAAATAGCTATTGGGGCTGTGGTTCAGGGAACAATATTTCCTCAAAAGATCTTCATGTAATTCTAATCCATCCAAAGTTGCAAACCATTGAATTACATTATTGAATTTTGGGACATCTTTAGTTTAAAAATTATATGTGTTGATGAGCCAGCCTGTCTCCATCTTAGGCTTGAAAGCCATCTTACAGTAAAGACAAACTAGGTTCATTCCTATTTGTGATTAAACCTGTTTCTCAAGGATTGGGCTATGTCCCACCTGTAACCTTAAATTATAAATGATTCTATACTGCCTGCTCCAGGAAATGGCCACCATGCCTCTGTTTCAAAAGGTTGTCCTGACTACCTTGTTGTGACCACATGTTGTTTCAGAAGGTTGTTATAATGTGTACGCTTATGTTCTGCTTCTGGAACACCTATTTGCCCGTCTAATCTCCCATTTGGAAACCCTTACTCATGAACTATAAAAACCCTTATCTTCCCCATGTGCAATGTTGACTTCATGAGCCCTACCTTTAGGGAGAGACAGCTTGTGTCCTTGAATAATAAATAAAATAAAATAAAATAAAATAAAACTTTAAATAATTTACTCATAATGATTTGGGTCAGTGGTCTTTCTTCCCAAATATGTGATTAACATGTGTGTGTGAGTATATGTGTGTGTGAGTATGTGTATGTGAGTGTGTGTATGTGTGTGCATGTGTGTGTATGTGTGTGTGTATTCTTCTTAATAGCAGTATTATTTATAATAGTCCAGAGGTAGAAGCAACCATGATATCAGGGTACATACCTACAGTGAACATAATTCTACTTTAACAGGAAAGAAATTCTGACATATAGTCTAACAAAGATTAGCCTTGAAGATCTTGGACTAAATGCGATAAGTCAAGCACACACACACACACACACAAATAACTCTGCTTACATGTGTATCTAGTGTCATCAGATTCATAGAAATAGAAATCTAGGTGTGACTGTACATACCTATACCTCAGCACTCGAGAGGCAAAGGTGGGAAAACTGTCTTAATTTTCTTTCTCTTGTGATAAAATACCATGACCAAAAGCAAGTTGTCGGACAAAAGCAGGGAGGATGTTGGCTTGATCTTCCAGGTCACAGTCTGTCACTGAGCAAAGTCAGAACAGGAGCTCAAGCAGGTACCTGAAGCAGAAATTTTGGGGAATGCTGCTTGCTGGTTCCCTGATGAGCTTACGCTTGCCTTGTTCTATAATACAGCCCGGGACCACCTGCCCAAGAAATGATGCCACACACATTGGCCTGGGTCTTCCTACAATCAAGATAATCCCTCACAGGCACATCCCTCTTGGCTCTTCCTAAACTGAGACTCCCTTCTTGGGTGACTTTAGCCTGTGTCAAGTAGAGAGTTAAAACAAAGACAACCATCAAGAGTTCAAGACCACCCTAAACTGAAAAAAGATAACTCAACCCTGTCCCAAGATAGTCTTTTAGAGAAAGAAAAGAAAAGAAAGGGAAAGATGGAGGGAGGGGAAGGGAGAGGAAAAAGAAAGTAGGGCAATGTTTGCTAAGAGTCAAGGGAGGGGAAACAGAAAGGGATTATTTAATGAGTACACAACTGTATTTTTAGAATGTGAAAACCCTTTTGAAAATTGGTGAATGTATTTAACACACTGGACCATATACTTATATAAGGTTAAGATGGCAAAGTCAATTTTATGAGTATTTTTCCACAGTTAAGGTTTTTGTTTGTTTGTTTGTTTCTTTGTGTTTTGGTTTTAGTTTTGGTTTTGGTTTTGGTTTTGGTTTTTTGAGACTGAGTTTCTCTGTGTAGCCCTGGCTGTCCTGGAACTCACTCTGTAGACCAGGCTGGCCTTGAACTCAGAAATCCACCTGCCTCTGCCTCCCAAGTGCTGGGATTAAAGGCATGTACCACCACTGCCCGGCCACAGTTAAGGTTTTGATTTTAAAAGAATGGAGACAGTAGGTAAGGAATGTTCTTGAGATATAACGCCATACCTAACCACAGCAGATATCACTGTTTGATCCTTCTACATGGGTTCCCAAAGCCTCACAATTCCCAGTACAAGCCAGACCAGTGTGATAACGAGAAGGCTAGGCTGACCCCATGACAGGCTTCAAATTGGCAGCTCAGGATTAGGCAAGTCCAGGCCAGTCCAGGCCTCAGAAGCTGCCCCACCACCTGGTCTGAGGCAAGAACAATGGGTCAGCAGCAGTTTCCAGACTTCCTCAGCTACTTCCTTGGCAACAGTTTCCAGCGCCATGTCCTGGTAATGGAATGTCCCTAGAGATGGAGTAAGATAAGGATCACCTACCCCGGAATCCCCTAAGGTGCTTTAAATCAGTCCTGTGAGCTCACTTGGTTGTCTCTCTATCTTGGTAATGGGAGACCCCTAGCATGCTGGATTTCTGCAGAATAAAACACTTTTTCCGTTTACATACTATTTGAACCTGGGGTGTCATTCTAGGGTGAATCATGGACCCTTGCAATAAACGATGAGAAAAAGTGAAGCTATCTGTACATTTGTGTATGTGCGGATCTGGGAAAAGAGAGGGCAGTGTGAGAGATAGGAGAAACAACAGAGACTGCCCTTCAAGCATGGCAGGTAGGGAGTTCTAGGAAGGCAGAGGAGGCAGAATCCTTGCTGATGTATTGTGTACTATCTGTTCTTCAAAGCAATTGCCCAGTGCAGGGCTATAAAGACAGCTCAATTAAATGCTTGTTTTGAAAGCGTGATGCCCTAGTTAGCTAATGTCAGTGTAGTACCGCCAGCGGGGTGGGGGTGGGGGGGAAGGGGGGAGAGTGCAGGAGGGGGGAGCAGGGAGTGGAGGTGCATTACTCAGCCCAGTGTGGTCATCCATTCCCTAGAGAGGCAGTCCTGAGAATATAGCTAAGCATGAGCCATCTAAGAGAGACACCAACAAGCAGCTTTCCTCCATGGTTTCTGCTTCCCGCTCCCATCCGGGTTCCTGCCCTGACATTCCTCAACAAGGGACTGCGAAATGGAAGTGGAAGTCAAACAAGCCTTTTCTCCTAACTTGCTTTTGGTCAAATTATTTTTCCACAGTAACAGAAAAAAAAAATGGAACCTAAGAGTACCTGGGTTTGATCCCCCATCCCCATGAGCTACATATGAAGAAGCTGGGCTTAGTGGCACGCATTTCTAAACGCAGCACCCTTGGTGGGTGGGTATGGAGAAAACCTTCAAGTTTGCTGGTCAGTGACAATTGCTTACTTGTCAAGTAACAGACCAGTGAGACTCTGACTCAACAACAACAACAACAACAAAAGTGATGGCTAGCATTTGAGGAATGACAGCTAAAGTTGTTTATCTGTGCTCTGAGCTCCCTGGTCCCTTCTTGCCTCCACCCTCTGCTGCAGATTCCCACTCCAGGCTGCTGCTCAGCTGACTGCCATCCCCGTGTCCCTGCTACTGGCTGACTCAGCGCCAGCCCAGGAGGCTGAGAGCCCCCTCCCAAAGTGATTTAGAGCTGTGCAGGCTGAGTACATGGTATAGAACCAAGTGTGAGAGGGGGCTCTTTAGAAAACCTCTACTTGCTAAACACAATGTTTACACTTTTAAGCCTCCCCCCACCCCCCACCCCCCTGTAAGCCTTCCACTCCCCATTTTCCTCACCCTGATTTGAAAAAAAGACAACACCTTCAAATGAGTCACATCCTCTGGAGACGGTCCCTGCGCCTCTGTGCTCACAGTCCCTTTTGTCTTTTTAAAACCAGATGACACAAGTATGGTATTATCCTCTTCGGTAATCAGGTTTCCCGTGCTGGCTTACTTAGCAAAGCCAAAAAATATAGAAGGAAGTACACTCCATGCTTTAAACTCAGGGTGAAGGGGAATGTATCTCCTTAGAGCAGGGTTGGACCGTTCTCAAAATAATCATCACTACAGAAGCAAGTGGGTGCTTGAGGATTGGCACTAATTGGGGGACACCCCCACAAGCCCCAGTCAACAGTTGTGAAGATTTGATAGGTTAATTAACAACACAGTTAGGCAGCAAAGAAGCCCTGCCTAGACTGGCCCTGAAATACCCAGGGACTGGAAGGAGTGTGTCACTTCTTGGTGGCTAAGGCTTCTGCCCCAACACCTGGGGATCAGACTCAGGAGCCCAGAGACACAGAGAAACCTCCAAACCCATGTATGTACCAAAAAGTAGTGTCCACCCCAGGTGGGAAACCTACTGGGAGACCTAGGTCAGTAATTGCCTACGAAGGGTCCCCCCGTCACCAGGAGACCTTCATTTGCTAGCTGGAGCCACCACCAGAAAACAGGCCAGTGGCATTTGGATGGTATTTCACATCACCTTAAGTGTGGACTTCTAGGAAAGGGCTAGTGAGTGGAGAACCAGGAGGAAGTAGGAAGCAGGGTTGGAAGTATCTCTAATTCTAAAGTGGGGTCTCCAAACCTGGGAAACTGTTAAGTGCACTCAAAAGCGGCTTGATGTCTTTACTTTAAGCCTCTTCATCTTTTTTTCCTGTGCCCAGAGAAGCCATCTTGCCAGCATACCCATCTCCAGGAGTAGGAAAGACAATTTGTGTGCTTGTGGCCTTTCCCTGTATTTCTGGAGAGGGCTCTTCTGCCTGGGCAGAGTCTGTGACGCAAGATTCCCACAGAGGATCTATACCAGAGAAGCCCGCTGTGGAGGCTTCGTGTGCCCTGACCGGGTCGTGCAGGCAGCCAGAGTATGGAAACTGGCTCAGAAACCCAGGCCTGCCCTCCTCCCTGTGCTCTTACACACTGAAGACTCTGATCCACTCTGGTGGAAATGATATTTTCAGGGGAGGGGCCACACCCATCCTAAACACTCTATAAGGATGATTGACTGACTGGTTAAGACCTCAATGACTGTGGAGAGCTGGAATGTTTCAGACTCAGAGCCAAATTATCCTAGTCTATCAGAGCCTCCTAAATAGCCATTGATTGCCCAGCTCGGTGTCTGACTTGAGAACCTTGTGACTGTTCGATAAACCTTTTCAGAATGTACAGAGATTCATAACCTCCACCAACCCAGAGGCTCAGCATGCCATGAGATAATATCTAGAGACTGTAATAGAGGGGTCCCCCCACTTTGCTATAGCCTGTGTTCCCACCTTTGTATTTGAAAGTGTCTTGATTTATGTCTTCTTTGTGACTGCAAAAACCTCATGAAATTGTCACATTGGAACAAACGTTAAATTGTATATTAAAAAATGGGTGAGCCATATAGTACTGGATTGATGCCTTCAGAATGCTGAGTGTGAGCTGGGTTTGGTTTTTTGAGACAGTTTCATGAAACCCAGGCTGGCCTTGATATCTGGGCATGGCCTTGAACTCCTGACCCTCCTACTTGACCTCCCTAATGCTGAGATTCCAGGTGTAGTCTGCCATGCCCAGACTATGTGTTGCTAGGGATCAAACCCAGGTCTCTATGTGCCACGTGAGGAGTCTACCAACTGACCTATATCCCCAGTCCCCATAGAGTTTTTTTTTTAAAAGCATTCCAATAGTTTATTTAATGGCATACAGAGAATATTAGAACATTTATATCAAAGCCTGGAGTAGACTAAAGGAGGTTTAGAATGGAATACAAAAAACATAATTATCCTTTGCCTATACTTAAAGAGAAATAAAATACTAAAGTTTAAGAAAGGTATTAAATATTGAATTTATATGAAATGCCAAAATAAACATTTCCAAATATTTAAGTAGAAAAATTGAATTTGTATTTTAAACATATTTCTTATTATGTTCAAATAAACCTCTGCACAAGAGATTTAGCTTTATTCTCCTGGAGGACCCAAGTTGGAAACGGTTACAAGTGACCTTGGAACATTCTCTTGTAGTGACCCTGCTTAAATCCTTGATGGTCTCTGCTAGTTACTGTTGTCATCGCTGTAACAGAATACAGGACAAAAGCAATTTATCATGGGGGAAGGATTTATTCTGGCTCACAGTTTAAGGATACAGTCCATTGTGGTGGGGAGACAGGGAGGTTTGGCAGGAATCAGGAGGTCACGTGGCATTCACAGTCAGGAAGCAGAGATGAACACCAGTGCTCTGCCTACTTTTTCTCTTATTCTAAAAGGAATAGAAACTGCAAACAGACTTATCCAGCAAGTCTAAAGACTCTGAGAACTGGGCCCACGAGGACACCCTGGAGGATTCACCCATTGGATACCCTGCCCTTCTCCTTGAGTACCGGGAACATCTTCTGGCTGTTCCATAGGTACCCTGAAAACTGACTCCTTTAGCTGCCATTGAGGAGTGGACAATGGCAGTCCATAATTTGGCTGCCCCAGGAGATTTCCAGAGGGCAAGGTAAAAGATAGATGAGTTCCAACCAGGACTTTGTGGTATACCAGTAGGTCCCACATATTCAGTCCACCTGTGATAGACACCTGAGACTCTACCTACGTCCCGCAAAGAGGAAAAGATAAGCCCAAATAACCTACGAGTATCTTCAGAGAGTCTTCAACCATCCTGAGACAATATCCTCTTTCAGAGCGACTTGAGAAAATCTGTACTTGGGGAAAAAAATAGAGGAGAAGAAAAACCAAATATGGAGGAAGTCCAAGGGAAGAAATAATTAAGCAAGAAAGGGCCTGTCTTAGTCAGAGTTTCTATTCCTGCACAAACATCATGACCAAGAAGCAAGTTGGGGAGGAAAGGGTTTATTCAGCTTACTTCTACATAGCTGTTGATCACCAGAGGAAGCCAGGACTGAAACTCAAGCAGGTCAAGAAGCAGGAGCTGATGCAGAGGCCATGGAGAGATGTTTCTTACTGACTTGCTTCTCCTGGCTTGCTCAGCCTGCTCTCTTATAGAACCCAAGAATTCCAGCCCAGGGATGGCACCACCCACAAGGGGCCCTACCCCCTTGATCACCAACTGAGAAAATGCCCCACAGCTGGGTCTCGTGGAGGCACTTCCTCAACTGAAACTCCCCTCTCTGTGATAACTCCAGCCTGTGTCAAGTTGACACACAAAACCAGCCAGTACAAGGCCCATGGGCTACTAAGAGGAGGATATGGAGAGGCAGAGGCTGGAGGGCCTGCTGTTGATGCTTCAAAAGGCAGGGTCCCAGATGCACACTGTGGGCGTATAGTGGTAGTTTCCAAAGCTATGTGGCAAATAGAGCCAGTCCTTTTTCATGAATTGACCCACAGAAAGGAGCTTAGAAGGGACACGACTCCAAGTTCTGGGAAGAGGGAGATCTTTGCAAGCCCAGGAAACGAGAGGTGTGGGATCAGAGGTTCACAAAGGAAAAACTTTCTTGGAAGAAGAGCTCCCCACTGCCTCTGACTCAGGAGCTGCCAAAGCAAGGAGCCAAGAGCCACCAACTGATCAACTGGTGCAACAGATGGAGACAGCTGTTGGTGACGGAGTTCCTCATTACTCACATGCCAGCATTTGATGGGCAGCTGCTGTGTGCCAGGCCCAGGGGCAGCTGAGCCATGGCTCTTTGTCCTTACCATTTCAAAGCCAACGGGAACAATGAGTTATCAAATGCCTACTGAGCCATCACACAAAACAGAAGGTCACAGCATGCCTGGGAATCCATCAAAGATTCCACCCACTCAACCCATTTTCAGGGGCAAGAGAGGGGGCATCTATATGGGGGTCACCCAGAATATAAGCTTAAGAAGGACTTTTCTTCTGTAATACAGGAAATTTAACTCAGGGCCTGATGCATGAACACTCATTGAGCTTCTTTTAACTTTATGTTGTAAGATATATGTCTCACTATATGGTCCAGGATGGACTTAAACTCACTTTGTAGCCCACATACGCTTTGAACGTGTGATCCCAAGTATCTGGGAGTATAGGCAGGTACTGTGTGCTGTCTAGGTTTATGTCAACTTGACACGAGTTATAGTCATCTTAGAAGAAGGGACCTCAATTGAGAAAATGCCTCCATAAGATCGGACCGGAAGCAGGCAAACCTGTGTGGAGTTTTCTTAATTAGCGATTAATGGTGGAGGGTCCAGCCCATTGTAGGTGGGGATATTTCTCTAGAATGGTGGCCCTGAGTTCTATAAGAAAGATGGCAGAGTAAATCTTGAGAAGCCAGACAATAAACAGTAGCCCTCCATGGCCTCTGCCTCAGCTCCTGCCTCCAGGTTCCTGCCCCTGCTTGAGTTCCTTCAGTGATGAACAGTGATGTAGAAGCATAGGCCAAATAAACCCTTTCCTTCCCGAGTTGCTTTTGGCCATGGTGTCTCATCACAGCAAGAGTCGCCCTAACTGAGACATCACCAAAGACCCAGACCTGAACATCTTTCATGACAGCACATCTATTAATTTCTCTAGAACACAAAGCATTGCAGCTGAGTTTGCACATTATCTAAGGAATTTTACAGCCTCGGACAGCAAAGCTGGCTGAAGACTGGATGTGATGTCTTAGGAACTCAAACACGAGACAGCCATGAGGAGCCCACCACCCCCTAGCCTATTTTTCCTCTGGACATTTGGAAAATGCTCACAGAGACTGTGGCCAGAAAATGAAGAGGAAGAATGGTTGATGGAAAAAAAAAAATGGAGTCCTTAAAACTTTATAAATAACATGGGTCTTGCAGCCGCATATGTGGCAAATGGCTACCAACAACTTAAATAACTGAGTCTCACTCCCTGCCCTTAGCATATTTGACTGTCCTAGCTAGCATTCAGCTTGACACAGCCTAGAATCATCAATGAAGAATTGGTTGGATGAGATTGGCCTGGCTTCACTGTTAATCGATACAAAATAGCCCAGGCCACTATGGGTAGCAGGTGGTCCTGAGCTGTGTGAGAAAGTCCAGTGTGTAGTCAGTCCAGACAGCAAGCCAGCCACACTCCTGCCTGTGTTTCTGTGGTAAGCTCCTGACCTGATTTTTCCCCAATGATGAACTGTAACCTGGAAGTATAAGCCAAATCAACCTTTTCCTCACAAAGCTGCTTTTGGCCAGAGTGTGTTATCACAGAAACAGAAGGGAGACTAAGACACCAACGAGCCTGCCTGCCCCAGAAGGTTACTGTGGAGAGAACAAGCTAATGAGACACTTTATGCAAAGCACTCCGAGTTCTCAACGGGACGCTGAGCAAAAAAGCACTCTTGATTCACAGCGGCTCTCCACGTGAGTTGTAAGAAGAGTTTGCTGAAAAAAACAGTGTTCTCAGTCACACCTCTGCGGAGGTTCTGCTGTCACCGGCTCATCTGCTGCCGGCTGCGGGACCCCGAGCAAGTCACTTAAACGCTGGGTCTCCTTTTCTCTATCCATCAAAAGATAGAGAGGTCCCTGAGCCTTGTTAAGCCTGACCAGGTCCCTGAGATCTCCGGGGAGGCTCTGAAAATTTTCAGTCCCGAATAAAGACAGGAGAGAACAGGGTGTGTGCATAGGTTCTCAAACAGGAGATTCTCTTGAGCTTTGCCGAGAGACGCCAGGACCGGAAGTCGCAGACTTCTCTAGGACTGAGGAGTCTGGCTTTTCAAAGATCCCACAGCTGAGTGTAATGACCCCAGGAAAATCCCTGTGATTCCTTCGTTGTAGGCAGCGGTTAAGATCAATAGTCCATCTGGGAACAGCTATCATTGCTCGTGTGAGACACCAATGAGAGCTTTTTCCCTCCTGCGGAATCCTGTCCTGTGGCAGAATCTATGGAAGACTCCCTCTGCCCTCCCGGAGTTTGCCTGCGGTGGAGCAGGCAAGCCTTGTCTCACTTGTCCCTGGAGCAGGCAAGCCTTGTCTTACTTGTCCCGGGCCTTTGATTTGACCTCCCAGATTCCTTCTAGGAGAGTTCACCTTGAGTATAACTGAGTGAGTTAAATGTTATGAGTAAGAGAAAAAGAATGTGCGAAATCAATGCAGCCCACGACCTCTCATCCCTGAGCCTCTGCACCGCTCTGCCCATGACAGCCTAACCACTGCGGTGGAATACAGCACTGAAAAAACGTTTTATTTACCTCTTTCCTGATTCTCAAAGAATAACGGCAGCTTGCTTTCCTCCGTCTCACCCTGGAGGTTAGAAACGGAGACAGCCTCTTTATAGAAAATATAAGGTAAAAATACAAAAAAAAGAATTCAAACCAATTATCTTACCATTCAGGGTAACAGCCAGGGTGTTGCTGTATATGACTCTGGTCCTTTTCTTACAGCCTGGTCGACATACTTTGGGTGATATTACATACATTATTAAGGACATGATGCCTTAAATGAATAATATAGTCACTAGCTTAATTTTAAATTAGATTATTAAATATAAATTTAATTATTAAAATTATTAAATTTAATTTTAAAATTAAATAATTTTTGATGGTTATATAAAAACTCAATCCTGAGGACAGTATGATTTTTAATTACTTCTGCAGCCAATAACATTTTACAGAAATGCATGAACCAAACATTAAAATACTCCCCTCAGATAAATTCCCGAATTTTAAAATTACAAAGTCAAATGGTAGGAACACACATAGAGTGGAGCTCTCTTCAGGGAAACGTTGACCCAACTACACTTTCCTTGCTGACTCTAAATTTTCTCACTCTTCTACAGCGGACTGTGAACCACTTCCTAGATGAGCGATGGTGTCTGGGGCTGGAAGGAAGGCGATATCCTCTAAGAATATAATACCCACAAGATGAATCCATGTGTCAGAAGGGGCAGATCTGGACTGAACCAGGTTGGAGGAGCTAATGGCTATGCCTTTTAGTTACCTACCTCCTTTGACGTGTTTCTGATACCCGCTGTCTAGGACAGGCATCTAAAGGGGCTTTCTCCCATCCCAGCCACCATATCTTTTCCAGCACTAAATCAGCGCAGCTCTGATGCCAGTTAAGTAATTGGCAGCTTGATTCAATTCTAACACTCCATCCCATTAGCACAGTCCCCACAGGCTTAGTCCTCCAAGACGACCTCCCTTCAGACGCCAGTCACAAGTCCAGAGTGCTCCCGACAGCCCACCTGTCCATTCCAGGGTTCCATTGCGGGCTTCTCAGGTTCCGTAATTCCCTAGAGTACCTTGCAGAACCTGAGAAATCTCTTTATTTACCAGCGTGCTGTGAATGATACAATTCAAGAACGGCCAGATGGAAGCGACACAGGGGGTGAAGTCAGCAGAGGAAGGGGGCGGAGTGCTAAGCCCTGTCTGAACATGCCTCCCTCCCACAGCTCTGTGTTCACCCACCGGAAGCTCCTCCAGCCTTGGGGATTTTAATGGAGGTTTCATCTTGTTGGCACGATCCAGGTAGTTATTGTCCAGCAGTGATTGAAATCAGTCACCAGCCCTTATCCCCAACTTCAGGGAGCCGAAAGTCCCTACTGACTAATCGCTGCTGATTATCATCATCGTGACATGATCTAGGGTCCCCTGATGCTATCCATCTCATTAATATACAAAACACAGCAAATTCCAAGAGTCTAGGGAGCTGTTCATCAGGAAGTGAGAACAAAAGCAAAACATTTGCTCTGTATGTGAGTCACCATTCCTACCCATTTTCTGTGTTGTTGGTTTCATTGTTATTGTAGTTGGTCTGGTTTTTTGCTTTTATTTTTTTTTTTGTTCATGTTGTTATTTAGTTGTTATTGCTGTTGTTGTTACATAGTTGACATAGAGCTTTACTAATGTCATTCCAAAGGTGGAATATAAGACCTAGGCCCAAGCTAGTCAGGAGATCAAATCACCATTCTAGAGGTAGAGATCAGTCATACAGTCTCATAAGATCCAATAACTCCCTGTAAGGCTCAGATAATAGATCTACATCAGGTACGAGGGGCTCAGGAGGCCCAGCCCTTCCCTGAGCATCTACAGGCATTCAGTGGTTCCTGGGGATGAAGAAGACATTTTCATTAGTGGTGTAGCCATTGGTAAGTTGCCCATGCTTCCATAAGTAACTTCACAACTGGACTCCTGTACAAACCCTAATTAAACTCACTGACTACCCTGACTACACACACACACACACACACACACACACACACACACACACACAGGGCTGAAAGCAGAAGGGGATTAGTTAGAACTAGGAAGGGAATCAGTGACAGTAGAAGGGGGATGAGACAGATGAGAGCGTAATGGGAATGTGCGATCAAAATATATATGTGAAAATATCAAGATAAAATCCATTGTTATGTATAACTGATGTGTGCTACTAAATAGAAATGAAGGTGAAATGATAAAATATACAAGACTTATAGTTATCTCTTGTTATTATGAGAAAAAGAAGAGAGAAAGACACAGACAGACAGACAAGAAGGCAGGCAAGCAGGCAGGTAGGCAGACTATAAGAGGCAATCAAAATGAAAGAGAACAGTGGCTCTCTCTGAGCCAGAACAGACCCCACTTTGACGTTTCAGTCCCCTCAAAATTCCCATTTGGCGGTGACTCTCTCGGCTCCCACTTTTAGCAGTAGAGATGAAAAGGCCCTTAAGCTGTGCAAAGTATCTGTAGACCTTGGCGATCCCAGAATAAGGCCTGTTCCAGGACACGGAACTCATGGGGAAGGTCAGAACCATGACTGATTCTTGAGAGGGGAGCAACTGGACAGTGGCAGAGCATGCACAGCTGGAGGTGCCTCCAGGCCTTTTGGAATAACTGACTCAGGCAAGTAATTCAGAGCCATATTGAGATGCCTAGACACTAGGACCCCTGTCAGCAAGCGGACAACAATCTGAGTTGGCAAGGAGCTGGAGCAGGCTGTGTGTGGCGCTTGACTAGAGCAAGACTTGTCCGTTGGTTTTGCTTTAATCTCACTCACCCCCTTACGTCCCAGGAAATATGACAGTAGGTACTTCTTGCTGGGATATTCATTTTACAGGAATGATCCAAGTGTTCCTTCTTCTCCTTGGTCCTACCTTTTAACTATCTCGTCCCACAACACACAGAAGCTAAAGAAGTACATTGCATGTTGATCTTCAAAGGGATGCCAATGATATTGACAGATTATAAATGGGAACCACGTTGCCTTCTTGCAGGCTGTCTTTAGGTATGCATATTCTATGGAAGCTTGAGTCATTGACCCTGGCAAAATTCCCACCCATGGTCACATTCTTAGTGACACCTCCACCTTTCTAGGTGCAATGATTCTACATTAGAGTAATCTACACTCTACACCAGACACCTCCCATTCCACCTCAGTGATACCCATCCAAGAGAAACATCTATGAAACCAGAATTACCCACCAGCAATCTGGGTAAAGAAAAACCCAGAAGGTTCAGAGGCCCCCGCCCCATCACATGGCCAATATAGTCCCTTAGTCCCCTGGGCTTCCACCCTCAAAAGTCTTACCTAGTATTGCATAGCCATCTCCTCTGAGATAAGAGTTTCCATCTTGGAGGGAAGGCCCTTAAGACCTGGGATGTGCTAACAGAAAGTGAAGGATACTCTTTAAAACTGGGGCAGCCGACAACTCAAAGGATCCAGGAGTCCTTGAAACTGGCCGGACGCTCTAGGCTCTTCTATCCTCGCATGTACATAAGCTGTAAGGATGGCTGAGAGAGTCTCAAACAAGGAGAACTGCCTGTCTAGAAGACACTCGGACCAGCTGAGGGGCCTGGAAGAGATGCCCTCCACTCTGTCCAGCAGCCTGCGAGTCACACAAGGAGATCCAAGCTTCTGGTTTTCATGAGCTGTCACCCATTTCAGAGTGAACTTTTGGTGACAGAACAGTCCTTGAATCATTTCTGTTCTTGTGAGCCTTCGCCTACATTCCTGTAAGAAACCCCTCGCCAAGTTAGACTTCAGCGATAGCCTCGCTTTGGTCTGTCACTGTCGCCTATCTGAGGTTAGGTAACTGTTTGTTCTGATCTCCCCAGAAATCATGTCATGCAACATCTGGCAAAACTCCTCCAGTGGCATTTGGGTGATTTTTTTCTCTCCCACATAAAGAGTATAGCTAGGGAGGTAATTATGGGTAATACTCATTTTGAAGAGAAATAAGGTCTCTAAAACCAGTGGGTTTGTTTTGTATTTTGTTTTTGTTTGCTTGCTTGTTTCTAATTACCTTGGGAATTTGTAATCACCAGCTCCAGTCTGATAAATATTGCTGATAGAATTGCAGGCCTTCTGGCTGAAGATGCCAAGTGTAGTTCATAATCCAATTTTCTGAACTAGAGTCAACTGTGAAGAACTAGTCAAAATGGAAGGTGTAATAGGGGCTATTTCCCCATAAACATTCCCTAATTAGCAAGCGGGCTGGGGCCAACAATCTCCATGGCTTGGTTTGGTTCCCTTGGGTGCTACTAGGAAAAAAAATTGTTATTTTCTCTACAAGGTCAAACAGGCATAAGAAGAAAACAAAACTTTTCTTAATGAAAAAGAAGAAGACGAAAGCCATTTGAATAAGTATAAATATTGATTAGATTCTATACAAGTGCCTGGAAATAAATTGATTCTCTAAAACTACCTGAATACATTATTTATTGCACCTGTCACCAAGGTGGGGGAATAGTGTATTAGGAAAACCAAGGAATTATCGGATAGCTTTAATTTTATTTTTCACACTGTGCATACTTGTGTATCGGTGTATGCATGCACACACACACACACACACACACACATGCTACAAAACACATGTTGTGGAGGTCATAGGACGACTGGCAAAAGTTAGTTCTGGTTCTCTCTTTCCACCTTCAAGGTCCCAGGGATTAAACTCGGGTAATCAAGCTAGCATGCACCTTTATGAGCCATCTCTGCCGTCTTAAGATTACAGGACTTATTTCGAGAGGTCTGTGGCTCACCGGCTCAGGTATAGTATCACTGAGCAGAGACCCTTCACCCATGTTGGGGCAGCCTGTGAGTCTTCACAAGGATATCACCCAAGATACAATAACGACATGCAGAGTCCAAGGCAACTCAAAAAATTTACTCCAAAAAAAGGAAAAGCACTCCAGCCAGTATTGTAAGAAGTATTACAGTGGACTGGAGAGATGGCTCAGTGGTTAAGAGTACCGGAAGCTCTTCCAGAGGATCAGAGTTCCATTCCCAGCACCCATGTAGTGGCTCATTACCAACTATCTCTAACTCCATTCCCAGGACACAACATCCTCTCCTGGCCTCCTGAGCACCAGGGCATGTATGTGATACACAGACATACATGCAGACAAAAACACGCATACACATGAAATAATTTTTTTGAAGTATTGTAGTAATAGGATCACTAGCAATTTTTGTTTTATTATAGGACTGGGGATGTTGCTCGGCTGGTAGAGAGTCCTTACCTGTCACGCATGAAGCCCTGGGTTTGCTCTTCAGCACAGCACAAACCAGGCATGGTGGCACACAATGCCAGCACTAGAGAAGGACAGGCATGGTGGCACACAATTCCAGCACTAGAGAAGGAGAGGCGGAAGCGCAGAAGCTCAAGATCACCCTTAGCTATTTGGGGGACAGAAATTTTCCTAGGGAAACATAACACATGTTGACTCACCTCAGACAGGAACTCACAGTAAACCAAAGTGCGGGTCCCACCAAAGTCCAATTTAGTGAATCAATGAGTTTCATTGCAGCTACTTGCAGGATGAAGAAAAAAGAGGGGTGGTGGGGGGAGGGAGAGGGGCAGGGAGGGAGAGGGGGAGAGAGAGGGAGGGAGGGG
>NW_022196891.1:25319564-25355776 GCF_008632895.1 Mastomys coucha | reverse complement strand
GGATGAAGAAAGGGAGGGGGAGAGGCAGAGGGAGGGGGAGAGGGAAAGGAAGGGGGACGGGGAGGGGAAGAGGGAGGGGGAGGGGGAGAGGGAGAGAAAGGGAGAGTACAAGCTGCTTCTTTGCAGATTTATTGTTTACTCTGGCAAGGAGGAGCTTGTGAACCTATTCAGTTTCAGGAACTTCCTGGAACAATCTTGAAAGGAGCTTCCATGAAGGATAGAATGTTTCTTTCTCTGAGGAAACCATCACACAACACCTGCATAGCCAGTTTGAGGCCCTGTCTCAAAAATAAAATTTTTGTTCTACTATAAATAGCCTTGGTGTATTTCTCAATGATTTTTCAATCCTACGAACTATGAGATTCATAATAATTTGCCTCTATAACAAATCTATGAAGCATGTACATCTAGTGTCGTGCTAACTGTTATTTCTTTGTTGTGTACCTACCATGTGCCAGATGATGAGAAAGAGACAAAGCAAAACAGAACAAGACAGAAATGTCTCCTGCCTGAATGAAGCCAATAGTCAATGATAAGACAGATTTCTAATGATAATCCTATCTTTGTAGTGGCCTGCATTTTGACCATAACCTGTCACATAAAATCAAGTACAGATCTATCTTATGTCTTGTCAGCACTCAACTTTTAGAATTTTTTTTTAACAATTTGAATTTTATATATTTTTAAATAGCAATTGCTTAAAGAGGAGGGAGGTGTGTGTGTGTGTGTGTGTGTGTGTGTGTGTGTACATATATGGACACACATGTGGATGTCAGAACTAAACCTTGGGTCTCATTCTGCAGGGGACGTTTATCCTCCATTTTATTTTGTTGTTGTTGCTTTTTATTTGTTGAGGCACGTCCCTGCACTAAATTCTGGGACTGACAATTCAGTGGGCCACTCAGCCCCCAGGATCCTCCTGAGGAATTCTCCTACTTGTTTACCTAGCTCTGAGATTGCAATATCCCTCCTGCTTGTTTTCCTAACTCTGAGATTGCAATATTCCACCAGTGTACCTGTCTTTTTTATGTGAGTTCTGGGAGTCAAACTCAGGTTCTGAAGGGATGTGATAGACACGGCTCTGGCAGGCCTTGCTCTTCTCCCCAATTCCCTCTACCTTGAAAAAAAAACTGTTAGATTACATTCCTAAAGCCAGCCGTGGAGGTTTATTCCTTTATTTATCCCTCCTTTTGAGGCTGACTACCAAGGTCTAGCTATCGAAGTAGTGAAATCCAACAATCAAAAGCCCCCTTTGGCTCACAATGCACCTTTAGTCAATGAGGACCCTGAACTTGGGGGACTAGCTCCACAGCTCAGAGAGACAGTCTCCCGGACAGCTGGCTGGAGGAGATAACGAGGGCCATAGCTGAGCTGGTGCCTGGAATTTAAGATCTCACCGAATATAATGAAACTAATACAGCAGCCAATCAAAAGTGTACTAATGTCACTGCTTTGCCTCTACAATATTAGAGGTTATCTAACCCTTCTGGAAAACACCCCTAGTCCTGCATAAAAGGAGCCTACTAGACCCTCAGGTCCTCACCATTTTGATGAATGGTTGACCCTGCATGCTGGTAATGTCTGCAGAATAAACGCTCTTTGCCTTCTCATATTAGTTGAGTCTGAGGTCTTCTCTGAGCGATTCTTGAACCCTAACAAATTAACATGTCCAATTAGAATTAAACAACTCATCCTAACACGGGGTTTCCCCTTTACCTTTAAAAGCAACCATTAGCCTATAGGGCACGTCTGTCTCCTCTCTATCCAGAGACAGTCCTTCATCCCACTCTGGGACAAATACTGCTTCCCCTTCTCTCTTGGTCCCTCCTCCTTGTCCTCTATCTCTTGTCTTTGTCTCTTGTCCCCTGCCCTCTGTTTACCTGGGACAAATAAATCGCCTTCGTGCAGAGAACTTGGTCTCGGGGTCCTGAGCCAACACAGCTCTCTACAGGTCCTCACGCAGTAGCCCTCATTTTTAAAATGAGAAAACTGAGTCACAAAGAATGTAAATAATTTCTCCAAGGTCACTGTCTACCGAGAGGATGCAGCCTAGACCCAAGGTCACTCACCGGTCATTTATATTGCAAAGTTGACACCCAGTGACACTTCATGTAGAATAACTGTTGGGTGTTCAGTGACGACTGAATGTGAGGATGTCGACAGGAAACAAGAGGGTCCTGGAGAGAAGTTGGGGGGACTTTTGTCAACCCGCAGGAGTTTTCCCCTGCAGTCTCTGAAAATAGAAACCAGCCACCCTGTGTGTGCGTGGAGAGCACACCTACGAGCAATCACATAGCCAGCCATCTCCAACCAAACCTTGTTTATGGAAGAAAGGATGACAAAAAAAAGGCAAGGCACAGGCCATTGGGGAACAGAGACAGGAGGCTGGCTGGGCCTTCTCCTTCCACTCACTCTGCCTGCTCAGCAGGCCCATATATCACGTTTCCCTCAGACTGTTAATTAGAGAGACACCCGCCACCCTGACACAACACGGTAATTATGAAAACAGAGCACTGTGCACAACATAACATGAAAATGAACTGACATGCATCCAATTAATTAAACTTTCACAGCTCCGATCGGTTTTAATTAGGGAAGCTATCCTTTTCGCTCTCCCCTCGATCAATAGATGAGCTTTGCAATACATACATATTTTTTAATCAATTAGCAAGCAGGAAAAAAAAAGATAGAAGGGGTCTATTGCTGGGAGCATCGTGAACTCTTCCACTGCAAGCCACACCCATGTACACTGTCCGTGCTTTATTCTCCGCTGAGTTTACAACAACATCGCCGTTTGAGACTCCGCAACTTGTTTCCAAGTTGGAAACTGGGAGGGGTTGGGGTAAAAGCCCTGGGAAATGATGGCTGCATTGTTAATGCTCAAGGTCTGCCATTCTTGTTGGCAGATCTAGAAGTGCATTCAAGACCTGGTACGACAATGACAGAGAGCTGCGCTTCATGTGCTCTTGGTACATGGTCTGAATACTCTGGACCTATTCTTTCTCCCAGAACCTGGCATTCTCCTGGACCAGCCTCACAGCCTCTGAATGGCTTGCTCACTGATCCACAGGGGTCAGACAAAGGAGACACTGGCTATGCCCCTCGGATCAGTTCTCTCAGCCCGAGACATTAACAGAGTCATACACGCAGCTAGTTCAACCCCGTATGCTGTGTTGTCTGCACTATGCAGCTAGTTCTTCACATGAACCACAGAGTACAGAGCCCCTGGCCAATCTCCAGGCAGGGTTTGAAATCCTGACATCAGGGAGGCCTAGAATACTGAGCACCTAGAATCCTATTGATGGCAAGATAGGAGATGGAGACAGACGCATTATGGGGCTTGCAGGTCACCCAGCCTAGTCTGCCTGGCAAATTCCAGGCCAATGAAACATGTTGTCTCGAAACAAAAAGTACAAAGTGCCTGGGGAAGGACACTCAAAGTTTTTCTCTGATCTTATAGCCTCATATGCCTACATACACACACACACACACACACACACACACACACACACGGGGGGGGGGGTGCGGGGGGGGAAGATGGAGGACAGGAAAACTATTCTGGTAGTCATAAAAGAAAAATACAAAAAAGCTAGGAGAAACCAATAACCCAGGTTGGCTAGTGTTGGTTCCCCACATTTGACAGGAGAACATAATACATCACAGCATCTTTCACACTGCCTCCAGAATTGTGTGATTTAGTTTAACTTTAGAACATTTGACTTCAGAAATATGGAACTGAAACCTTAACTCAGACTAGCTTTCAACAACATGGGCAGAATCATCTTACACACCAGTCCAGCAGGCTGAAAGAGAAGTAGAGTTTAATTGGTTGACATGGTGGTCCAATGAGATCACCTTTTCTGATATGCCGCTTCCTTCATCCTCAGAGTTGGTTTCATCTTTGTCCTGGTTGCAAGGTAAGCACCGTATCCAGCATGGCAGAGTCCAGAGGGCACAGAAAGACCATCTCTTCCCTGTGTGCGGAAGAAACCATTATCATGCCCAGAAACCCCCAGAAGAGGGTTTCTCACACTTATTTAGGTAGCTTGTCTCATTGAAATCTGTCATGGGCCTAGGGAAGAAGATGATTCTACGAGCCACTGACTCCTGCATCCAGACCAGCATTGGCATTGGAAATTAGTCAACGGTAGCATTCTTAGCGGAAGTGACACTCTTCGCTGAGGCAGAGAATGTGGCTCGGCTCCTAAGGCTCTTGCTTCTGAGGCACAGACACCTACATTTGATTTCCGGAACCCATATCTAAAAGCCTGGGATAGAGATATGTGAGGTAGAGCTTCGGAGGTAGAGATGGGCAGCTCCCTGGGGCCTGCTGGCCATCCAGCCAACTTAGGCAAGCCTTGGGCTATCAAGAAACACTGTTTCAGAAAACAAGGTGGATGGCACTTGAGGAGGAATTTACATTATGCACGTGCACACACAGACACACACACACATGACAGATACACATAAATATACTACACATACATCTTTCACAGGATCTTGGCTAGTCCCCTTGACCAAACTACTCATCAAATTGGACCAAAGGTAAAAATATCTTGGCTATTCCTGGACTCCAAGCCCCCATACCTCTCTGGTGCTGGGATTACAGGATTACTGTTATGTGTGGTGCTGGGGATGGAATCCAGGACTTCATTCAGGAAGGTAAGAAAGAGGATCAGGATTTCAAGGTCACCCTCAGCCACCCAGCAATGTTGAGGATGCCATGGGTCACATGAGACGCTGAGAAAACAAACTACATCACCTCTTCTTGTTGCTCACATCACATGGCTTCACAATTTCCCATGGAGTAACATCCTGACTACATGGGATGTAGGCTGGGAGCCCAGAGGAATAACAACATTCAGAGGGCGTAACATGAGTCAATTCACAGAGATGTCTTCATGGCAGGGTTAAAGGAATCCTTCATCAGGGGGAGATATCCCAAAATGTCATCTCTCCTCTAATGCCCAGAGCCACTCAGACATCTCTGATGGCTGATTTCTTGATGTCAGCACACATCAGCTTCCTGAACATAACCAGCCCCAGCCACACATATACCCACCACCAGCATCTATGGACACTGGTCACGGAAACTTTCCCAGAAATGCTTTTCCTGAAGACGCCCAGGGAAAGAACTTTGATGGGGGATGGAATCTGTTCGCAAGAGTGAAGGTCACATTCTTCCACTTTCTATAATGACCTCAGGATGCCTTTAAGTTATTTTTTTTAATGTGGGCCGAGAGGACGGCTCAGCGAATACAGAGCCTGCATCCTGAGCATGAGGACAAAGTCAGTTCCTAGAACCCATGTAAAAAGCCAGTTCGGCATTATGTCCCTGTAATCCTGACACTGGGAAGGTGAAGACAGGTAGATCCCTGGGGTTCTGTGGTCAGACAGACAGACAGACAGACAGCCTGACAAAACTCCAGGCCAAGGAGAGGTCTGTCTCACACAAAAAGTGAAAGATGCCTGAGGACCAACCCCAAGGCTGACCCACACACAGCATGTACCCCTCACGCAAATATAGAAAGTTATTTTTATTTTCGAAAGGCAATGTCATGATAAATTAGGTAAGCACTGTCTGGACATTCAAATAGAAACACTGAAAATATCATAGGCTACAAAATTATATAACTACTGACATCAGATTTGCATATTTTAGCCAAAAATGTGTAGTGTGCAGATTATTTAAACGTTCAGAATATCTGGATTGGATTGGTCGTAAAAGAAAGAATGTGGACCACTGTAGTTTGATTGATTCCATCTGGGGTACCCTCCCAGCCTGGGTCATCATCTGTGCCTGAGACCCATTCCTACTGTACTCTCCCAGGAATCACTGGAACCAGGGCAAACTGGGACCAGTAGTAGATCCCTACAGACTGTAGAAGAGAAATATTCTACACACTCTGCTTTAAGAGAGGTGTAGCCAGGCTTGGGTTTCCCTCTGGGTACCAAAAACTGTCTGGACATGTTTGTGCTATGGGGAGACGCCAGCATTCAGGAATCGTTCTGTTTTTCCCTCCAGCCTTCCCTCCCTCCCTCCTCTCCACTTCCTGAGGAACTGCTCAGAACATCTAAAGGCAATAAAGTCAAAGCTTTCGTGCAAACGATGTAGCCCTGACCACAGGTGCCTTCTTCATCATCACCAAAGAATGATTTTGAGGGACTCCCTGGATGAAAAGCGCCAGTCTGCAGACCATGCCTCCCATGGCAGACTCAGACTGTAGTCTACCAAGCACACACCTTCCCTGTTCCCTGTGGCAGTAGCTCTGGCAAGATACTGGCAAAGTGTCTAGTATTCTGTCCTCCCAACACATGCAAGTGAACAGCCAGAGAGGACCCTGTGGACCATCAATGATCTCTAGGCACAAACTGGCAAAGTTAACCTTGTGGAATAACTTACTGGGGTTATCTCCAGCTGGCACTGGTATCACCAGTCAGCTTTAGACAAAGACAAAGCCAGGAAGCACTGAAGTGTCATTTGATGCTACGGACCAGCCCTCATTTTCACCACAGTTGAGGTCGGATGAAGCGCTGCCATGAAAACTGAGCCCAGGGCAGGTCTAGCCACAAGAGATGACAGCTCTTTATCACACAGGGGACCAATGCCAACAGCCGTGCAACATCTGTGCATCAATTAGCAGCAAAGACATCCCTCCTGGGGTGAAGGGACAACAGAACATTAGAATTGTTCTTCCTCTTCCCATCTGTGCTTCCTGAGGCCCACGGAGCCACAACGAGGACACCCCACAGATGGTTTGGGGTACCACAATTACTGTTGTTTCTACAATTGTCTAACTTGGTCAACTTCAAAGAAAGTAACCCCTGCTGGTTAATGACAGCTAAGTGGAGGAAGCGAACAGCAAAGGAGAGATGGCTGTGTATGACAAGGGCCTTTAGTTCCGGTTTTGTTAGCTGTCGGCCACTAGGATTTAGTGAGACTATTCCTGTGTAACTCTTCCATTCCAATAACGAGCCACTTGTGGAAGCCTTCACAGGGCTTGCCTGTGTTGTTGTCCCCCCCACACACATACATACACCCCACACGCCTCCACACACATAAAGAAGATCTACTTCAACAGAGGATGACCTTCCACATCTGATTTTTCCCTGTGGAGCAATCAGGGTCTCAGACCACAGGCTGTAGTGGGTTTGCCTCGACACCAGAGGGCACCCTGTGGTCATGTTTCCCTCTAGGTTACGTGACTTCTCTTGGTTTGACAAAACCAAGAGTCAAGAGCAGAGCACAAAGGGATTGCTTGTTTTGTTTTCTTTTGCTTTGCTTTGCTTCGCTTCGCTTTGCTTTGCTTAAATAGTCCCTCTTGGGATCACGTCAGACTCTCACCCTACATAATCATTTTGCTTTGAGCAATGTCCTTTGACCCATGCTGTTGGGAACCCTAACAGAGAAACGCTTTTCTACGCACATCGCTCTTTCGTTATGACAGTTGTTTGTGTTTGCTAACTGCTTGTTTCAGAATGACGACTCAGATCTCCTCAACGGCAGGCTGCGGGGGGAGAAGAGTTTCTCACTAGCCCGTCAGGGCTCACAGGACTGACAGGACTGACGTAGGTGTGGCTTTCCCACCCCGTGCCCCTCTCGCCCTCATCCTCCCACCCGCATCCCCACAACCCGCATCCCATCTGCTTTTTAGCCAGTGTATTTCCTTCCACTCACCTTCTCTCATGAGGGACTAATGAGTTTTAACATTCTACGTTAGCAAGAAAGTTCATCTTCACTCGTGGAGTAGCTAGATTTGGTCAGACCTATAGCCACAAGCTTCGTCTGCAAGCCGGGTGGCTGAAGCAGACAGACCCGTGAACTTGAATTTTGTTTTTGTAAAATGTTATAGTCCATCAAAATAAACAAAGGATCCCTCTGGTGCCCAGGCCACCACACTCTTCTTTGAGATTTCTCAGTCATATACCTTTCCCTTTTGTTTCAGGCAGAATCTCATGGGGCTCAGTCTGGCCTCCAGCTCACTGTGCAGCTCACGACAATCTTTCTTATGTTTTATACTTTTCCTGTGCATGGGGCTCCGGGCATGTGTTTGCCACAGTATATGTGTGGGTGTCAAAGGTCAACATGCAAACATAAGTTCACACCTTTCACCATGCAAGCAAGCCGTGGCAATCAAAGAGTCAGGTTTGGTAACAGATACCCAAGGATGAGCTCCAACATGTAATCCTCCTGCCTCCACATCTAAGGGCTGAGATTGCAAGTGTGCACCACCACACACAGGTAACCAATTTCCAGGATAGAACACGGCATTTCAGTGACAAGCGAGGTGATAACTCTGACTAACCCACATCCCCAGCCCACACCACCTCCTTTTTGACAGTTACGTTCCTACATAGCCCTTGACATTTTGCACCAACTCTTCCTAATGCACTGCCTCCCTAGAACCTAATAACGTGGACAGCATTTCTCTCATCCATCCAGACAAAGCTGATAGTCTATTCTGTTTCCCTGTGTTTGGCATGCCCCTTCATTATAGATATAGTTTTACTATTTATAATTGATTACTCCTGTATTATATTGTACCAGTATGGGTACCCAGAGGAAAGGTCTGCATGTCTCATGGCAGCTGGGATCTGTCTTGAAATCATTGCATCTCCAAAGCTTCACAGGGCTCCTGACACACAGCAAATGTTTCATAAAATGTACGTTAATTTGGATCACTTGCACCCACTTGACAGATAGGGTAATCGAGGCACACAAAGAGACTAAGTAATGCTGTATTCCTTGTTTGAGGGAACTGACAAGTATGTGCATGATAGCTCAATAAACAGAGGGGGGAAAATGTTCCAACTTTGGAGCAGGCATCCTAATAAACACAGCAGAGACGTGCAACCACAAAAAAGCACGGTAAGATCCAGAAACCCAGATTCCCGCAGTGACCACGGCGTTCCTACGCACCTCTGGCTCATGTAGTTCTAGCACAGTGGTCCCCCACCTTCCTAATGCTGTGACCCTTGAATGCAGTTAGTTCCTCATGCTGTGGTGACCCCCAGTTGTAACGTTATGGTTTGCTGCCTCATAGCTGTTTGCTACTGTTCTGAATCATAATGTACCTGGTATGGGACCTATGTGGGAGGTCACAACCTACACACTGAGAGCCACTGCAAAGGTATGCCCTCATCCATCTCCTTCTTGGGAAAATGTCACCTCCACATTTGCACAGAGAGGCTACACACACACCAACATGATGCCTTGCGCAGACGCGAGAAACCATCATGCTACACAGCAGATGGAATGAAGGGCAGCGCTGAGTGAAGGCATCGCCTGGGCTGAGTCTAAAGCAGCAGGACGTAGGGACCAGGAGGACCAGGAATGACAGTAATAGATCCGGAGACTACAGCAAGGAGCTGGTCAAGTGCTTGCCTTGCCTGTCGTTCAAACCCTAGACGCCATGGAAAAGAGCCAGGGGTGGCAGCGATGCTTACAATCCCCAAGCTGGGGAGCAGAGACAGGTGGATTCTGGGGATCGCGGGCCAGTTGACATCGCCTACTTGGCTAGTTCCTGAACAGTAAGAGACTGGCTAGGAAGAGAAAAATCAGACGGTGGAGAGCTGGTGACAAACCGTAGCTGTGGGTGTTCTCTGGTCTTCACGTCACACACACACACACACACACACACACACACACACACACGTGTACACACACATACACACACGTACACACGTACACATGTGTACACACACGTACACATGCATGCACTGTGGCTGTTCTCTGGTCTTCACGTCACACACACACCACACACACACACACACACCACACACACCACACACACACACGTACACATGCATGCACGTATATGCACACAAATACAAATGCATGTGTGCATGTGCCCATGTACACACACACACACACAGATACTACACACAAAGACATATAGAACACATCATACACACATCTCTACGCAGACATACACTGTACACACACACAAACGTGCATCTTCCCCACACACATACAAATATACACTGCGCACACATACAAACACGCACCTTACACTCACACAAACACACACACTGTGTGTGCGTTCACACTCATACAGATACACACCTGTACGCACATGTCAATATACACACTCTATACACACACATACAAAATACATCCTTCTGACCCACACACAAACATGTACCTTACAGATACACACCTTACACTCCTACATACAAACAGGCACACATTACATAGGAGACATGAAGGGGCAAGCACAACATGTGTGTTCTCAGAGAATAGCATCAGGAAGCAGGAAGACAGCTTTTCCCACGGCCCGCGCCTGTTTAACAAAGGAGGTCTGTGCTTGAGAAGGAGGCAGGGCTGTCCCCATCCCACCCAGCGTCTCATTTCCTCTCTGGATTCCACCCCCACCTCCCTTCTTTTGCTGCTGAAGCCCTAATGGGGTCTTACCCCATAATATCATGCATTCCCACAGCAGTCGGAGCGTGTACTCCACAGTGAAAATGCTAACCACGCACAGAGATGTGTCTGTCTCCTTTACCCACTCCAAGCCTGGAAGCAAGGCTCTGAATTCTGCTTGTTCGGGGCTGATTTTTCCCCAAACTAGCATATATAGTAAGTGATCAATAAAACACCCAATGGACTGTTAAACGAAGATCAGCAAAGTCTGGGCAATACGGGGACAGAAGAGATGGCTCAGCAGCTAAGAGCACTCGCTGCTGTTCCAGAAGACCTGAGTTTGGTTCCCAGAGGCCCACACCAGGCAGCTCACAACTGCCTGGAACACCAGGCCCAGAGGATCCGACACCTTTTCTAGCCTCCTTGGGCCTACACACACACACACACACACACACACACACACACACACCTTGGGGTATCTATAATGGCAAGGAATCCTTCCAGGTCTTGGTTGCTGTGGCCACCTCAGTTTAGCCTATATTCAAATTTAAGTGGCAAGGTCAGCCACGGTGGTAAATTGGTACCTCGGCTAGTGGAAGTCAGAGTGGGAGAGAATATCCTATTTCCCTGGGAACGACACAGCCTCTGCGTTTGAGCAGCTGACCCTGCATGCCTCTGGAACATAACATTCCATCCCCTCCCTGCCAGCTCTCATGAGCATCGCTCTCCCTTCCAGGACTCAAGCAACCTGCTCCCCTTGGATGTGTGGTTTGTCTGTGCACAGTCAGCCGCAAGCCCCTGCCAGGGTTCTGCTATGGTCATATCTGTCTCAAGAGGAGAAGTAACTGGATCTCAGAAAGGACAGTGTCAATGGTCACACAGCCCGAAGCCACAAGGGAAAGCCCCTCATTGTGACATTAATCAATGCTCAAATGTTCCTATTTAATCATAAATCTTGCTAAATTTTTAAGTGTCAGATTCCATTCATGTCTCCCCACCACCACCACCATCATCACCAACTCCTAGGCATATGATTAACTCCAGGTTACAGCAAGACCCGAGTCATGGAGGAGTTACATAAGCAACTCAGTGTCCCTAGCTAAATTCTGGTTCAGTTCTGTTATAAATCTCACCCCTCAGCCTACATATTCTTTACCCAGTTGCTAACCTTGCTTGTTTTTCTTTTCTGGGTCTCACTTATTCAGCGATGAACTCCTTCATCAGTCAAGCTTTGTCATAGAGGGAGACTTGTGGTCTGTGAGCAGCCAATCTTCAAAAATACTACAAATATAATCTCCAAAGTGTCTCTCTCCTCTGTCTCTGTCTCTGTCTCTCTCACACACACCCTCACACACACACAAACACACATATAAATACAAACACACACAAATACAAACACTCACACATACACACAAATACACACACTCACACAAACACACACATACACCCACATACATCCCTAAGTACACTTTCCTCTTTAGCTCTCCCATCCACACTGGAGTGAGTCTCTCCCCCTCCCCCACAGCACTCCTCCAACTCAGGCTTTCTGTCAGAACCAAGCCTCCTGGTCAGTTTGCCAGCAGTTTCTCCAGACAAGACACTGACACAGAGCCCACTCCGCACAGCCAGTGTCTTTTATGAAGTCCACACATCTTAACCATTCCAATGTGCAGAGATGGTTCTGTCAGGCCCGCATCGGCTTTGAGTCTAAGCCTTCAGTGTGTGATCAGCTGGCCCACCCTTTTAGACCAGTGAAAGCTGCTCTTCTTAGGGTGGTAAAGCTTCCACTGCCCACTTGGGGCTCATGCACTCATGAAGAAAGCTGAACAGAAGAAACAGAAGAAACCTGGAGGATAAAGGCCACTGGTGTACACGTCTACTTTACTTGCTTTGTTGTCATGGAGATCACATCCATAGCCATGATAAGAATACCCCAGTTCTCCCACTAAGCTCGGCCACAGTCCTGGTTGTTCCCTTCTTGACCTGGAAGTCCAGCACTCTGAAACTACAGGTTTGGAAGTAACTGATAAATACTGAGTTCGTACAGTAGGCATCACTACCCCTTTAAACTATTCGTTGCTCAAGCTACTTGTGAAGGCATCTGATTTGCCCCAGACTTATACATAACAAATGAGATGTAATAACATCCCATAATGCACAAAGGATTTGGAGAGGTCAGTCTATATGTACTTGATACTCTGCAGAGCTGCTGTGACAGTCACAACCTAGAGTCACCTGGGAAGAGAGTCTCAATTGTGGAACGCTGTAGATCAGGTTGGTCCAGACGCACGTCTGTGAGGGATTGTCTTGACTGTCTGTCGCTCCCTGCGGGACCCATTCTCAAGACTGGACACTGGACTCGAGAGAAAGCTAGCTGGGTGACACGCTGGGAGACATGCAGCATGGGTCTATCCATTTCTGTCCGTTCTTGACTGCGGATGTTATACAGCCAGTCGCTTCGAGTTCCTGCCTTGCCCTCTCCTTCATGATAGACTGTGGCATGGAATCCTAAATTGCTTGCAGTCAGGGTGCTTTCCCAGAGCAACAGAAAGAAAAGGAGGGAGCTCTGTCTGTCACCCTCCTTCTGCAAGACTTCCGGCTTACAAAGCAGGTCCTTGCTCTTTCCCTCTCACACGGGCCTGCCGAGAAGATCGATCCAGGAGCCATTTATATTCAGGAGAGAGAAGAGACCGCATTTGATGTACAAGCAAACATTTGTATTCTCATCTGCGAGTGGAGCGCCGCACCCGACTTGATGTCTAATTGTGCCTCGGATCCAATTTGATTGGCCGCCGCGCTTATTTATTCTCTGCATTGTAATTGCTTAGACACATTGGACCAACCAAAACTTATAAATGGCAAATTAAACAAGAGGCAAATGTGCTGGCTGGGCGTGCAGGCCGTATTGATCCAGGTGGGTTGATGCAGAGCATGAAACAGGTCTTTGAACGGGCAGCCAAACTTTCCAGAACTATTGACAGTTTTCCCCAAGGCCTTTCAATAAACACACGTCTACGCTTGGCTTTTGAATCGCCTAACCTTTGGGTGGTGAAATCGCAGCGTGTTGTTTTAATCTTTTTATAATGGACTAGAGTTCAATTTAGAAAAATAAAACAAACAAAAAAAAAACCATGTCTCCCGAGTGCTGCAGGCAGGAGGCTCTAAAGGTTTCAAGCAGCTATAAAGCCACACTCGTCTCCCAAAAGCCTGTACTACGTTCTCCATCAAAGCCCACTTCAGCTCCTGCTGGTCTTCTCTCTACACAGAGTCCTAGGAGCAGGAGCAGAGGCATCCCCTAGACGACTGTTGGAGAGTGGGGACAGAGGGGACAGTATAAAAGACCTGAGTTCAGATCCTCAGCATCCACAGAAAAGGCCAAGCCTGTCATCACACGTTTGTAATTCCAACACTGGGAAGCCCTGGCCAGCCAGTCTCACCAAGTCAGTTAGACACTTCATCTCCAAAATGAGGTAGAGGGCCGGGAGATCTCAGCAAGTATATGCGCTTGGCTCCTAGCCTAACAACCAGAGTGCAAGTTCAGGGCCCACCTGGTGGTAGAGAACTGACGCCCACAAGTTGTCCTGTGACCTCTACATGGACACTGTGACACCTCCCCTAACTCCCCAAAAGATTTGTTTGAAAACTTAGTTTCGATTTTTTTTTTTTTTGAGACAGGATCTCCTATTTAATCCTGGCTGTCCTGGATCTCACTATGTAGACCGAGCTAGCCTTAAACTCAAAGATCTTCTTTCTTCTGGTCTCCCAAGTGCTGGGATTAAAGGTGTATGTCGCCACACCTGGCCTCCACATGTACCTGAACTTATGAAAACACACAAAACAAAATCTTAACAGGTAAGATCTCTGTCCCTTTCTCTGGACACCTCCCGTCTCTATACAACAGGAAAGGGTGGCTTGCTTGTAGCATCCGCCTAGTAAAAATATGCCGTTTGTTGGGTAAATAGCACAGGTTCTGAAGGGGAAGGAGGGTCATGGAGAACCAAATGGACCCTGGAGGCCACCTATGCCCCGTTTGCCCAGAGCCGGCTCCTCTCCCCAGCACAGTGCTGTAAGCGGAGTGCTCATCTGGAGCATCTAAGACTCAGGATTTCTGGGCCTCTTCCCAAGAGTTTCCCACCCAGCTGGGGCCAAGAGGTTGTGAGTTCTTAACAGGTCACAGGCACTGTCACGCTCTTAGTGCAGGAGCTGCACTTAGCAAGCCCACACCCAGAGACTGGGGGTGGCTCAGTCCGTAAAGTGCTTGATTAACACTTAGGACCTGAATTTAATTCCCAGCAACTTTTTTTTTTTTTAAGAAAAGAAAAGACACAGGGGCATGCATCTGTACTCCCAGCCTTGAGAGTGGAGTCAGAGGGATGTCTAGGACTCACTAGCCAATCACTCCAGTCTGAGTGAGAGCCCCACAGTAGAGGTAAATGACACCTAAAGTTGTCCTCTGGTCTACATGCTTGGGGGTGTGTGCACGTGCGCGCATACGCGCGCGCGCGCCTATGTGTGTGTGTGTGTGTGCGCGCGCGCGCACGTGTGTGTGTGCGTGTGTGTGTGTGTGTGTGTGTGTGTGTGTGTGTGTGTATGCTTGTATGTGTGTGCCACTGTTTTAAAGGACCCAAGACCCCAGAACCCATACAGAGCAGTTCACAACTACCTGTAACTCCAGCTCCAGGGATTCTGACATCCACTTTTGTCTTCAGTGGGCACCTGCACTCACCTACACACACTGAAACAGATGCACACACATATACATGATTAAAAATACAACAAATCTTTCAAATAAAACTTAAAAAAAAAAAAGAAACAAAGAAAACCTGTGCTCAGCAGATGAGACTCTGCCCCCACTGGCAGCCTCTGTCTGACCTTGCATAGTATTAAAACTTCTGCTTTAAACTTTTCAAACCTTGGCACAAAACATTGCCCAGAGGCGGGTCCAAAAGTAACTACAACCAGAATGAGAAGGAATTCTTCTCCTGAAAGACCTAGGGATGCCGCTACCCTGGCATTGTGGCAGTTACTTTCTTGAATCAGAGAGCAGAAATGGAAGGTGCGCCCAGCTTGGCAGGAGCAGGCTGAATTGGATCCTTTCTGGTAGGTTGTTTCATAGACATCATCAGCTACAGAGGTTGCCCGGCCACTAGATGGCAGTCCTCAATTGACGTTCAGGTAACTTGGGCCATTGGCCTCTAAACCCTCTGATACCCCTCAAGGACAATAAAAAGCGGGTGATGAATTTGATGCACTAAAATAGGCTAGTTTTTCTCCCGGGAAACTTGGCATTAAACAAATTCATTTAGCAAATGCAGAGCCTAGAACAATGACCCAAAACGGGGCTGCAAAGCATTCCTTTCGGTCTCTAAAGGCAGGACCAAAGTTCCCACACTTAAGTCAGGAACACGGAGCCAACTGGTTTTATGGGAAACAATGCAGCAGAATAGTAAATCTGTGGACCCCAAAACATCTGGGATAAGACATCTGGCTGTTATAATGCAACTGATAGTGACATGAAATTAGATCAGGAAAGGCCTGTACAACAGTCAGGGGTTCTGTATCCATGGCCAATGAAAATGGAAGCAATTATACAGATAATCCCTACACACACACACACACACACACACACACACACACACACACACACACAAAACCAACCTACATTTTTATTGGAATTATGCCTAACTTTCTGAAGTTTCAGGGCAGGAAGCCTAGATCTTTTACCCACGTGCGTCCACATGCAGCTCCTCGGAGAGATGGCTGAGGTGGCAGTGTGAGCAGAGGGGTGGGGATGCATGCAAGAGGCTAAGGCAGAGGGACTGTGCATTGACACCAGCACTGGCTACAGATTTAGAATCTGTCAGAGAAAAAGGGATGGGGGAGCAGAAAGGAAGAGAAGTGAAATCCTGAGGAGAGGAGAAGCTTAAGCCCTAAACAAGTGAAAAATTGTTTCAATATATATTTTCTGATGGCCAACTCAAACATGGCACACTATAAATAACAGGGCAGTGTTTTCCATGTCAAAGTGGAGACCCCATGGCTTGTGGGCTGGAAAACTATTGAGCTATAAGCATGTATGAAATGAGGGAGCTGTCAGCATGTCCAGAGTGGGTGGCGGCCACAGGGACCAAGACCATCCAGAAAGCACAGCTGCCACCCCTCTGCTCAAACTGCCACCTTGGCCATCTCTCAAAGGAGCTACATGTGGTCGCATGTGGATAAAAGGTCTAGGCTTCCTGTCCTGAAACTTCAGAAAGTTTAGGCATAATTCCAATAAAAATGTGGATTGTTTTGTGTGTGTGTGTGTGTGTGTGTGTGTGTGTGTGTGTGTGTGTGTGTGTAGGGATTATCTGGATAATTCCTTCCATTTTCATTGGCCATGGATACAGAACCCCTGACTGTTGTATGAGCCTTTCCTTTATCTCTTGTTGATGACATCATTCGTTTCCAGACTCCACTGATCACTGGAGTCACCCAAGGGATTTTTCCAAAGCCCAAAACCACCCCAATCTATTGCTGCAAATCTTATGGAGTAGCAGTGGAATGAGAGAGCTGTGCTGGCTTCTAACATAGATACACCATAGGCTGTGTACACCGTGTGCATAATTCTTATGCTTTATTGTCGATGGCATAATAACAAGAAAAAATCCTGTGTGGGTTCCATATAAAGTGTGTATGTGTGTGTGTTAATATATGGGTAGGTACAATGTACATGTATACACATAAATCTGGAGGCTGAAGGACAGCCTTCACTGACATCTTTTGGAAGTCATCAACCCTAACGTTTCTGAGGGTCTCTTGTGGAACCTGTTCAGTAGGGTAGACCAGATGGCTAAAGGAACCCCCAAGAAGTTTCTTGTCTCCATTTCCCTAGCATTGAGCTTACAAGCATACACTACCATGCCTAAATTTTAACATGGGAATTGAATTCAGGTTCTCATGCTTGTAAGGGAAGCACATTACCAACTGAGCCATCACCCCAGATCTCAAATTTTAAAAGTCCAAGGTAGGTTAAATCCACAAGTCCAGCACCTGCCTATACTGTGGGCCAGTGGTGTAGAGGTGACTAATTTGAGGATACGACTCCTCAGATCCCAGAGCACTTTCTCTCCTGTTCCTAATGCCCTGTGGAACATGGAGGGAGAGAACCGTATGTTTTTCCAAAATCTGCTTACCAGAGGGGGGCGGGGGGTGGGGGGGACTTGCCCAGAATCTGAGAGACTCACACGGGGAGATTCAGTCCGCCATATTCTGATGGACTATGGAATTTTCTCTTTCTCCATATCTTGCAGACTGGCTTACTTTATTTAGTGTGCAAGACACTTCAGGGCATAAAGGATTCACCAAAAAAAAAAAAAAAAAAAAGACTCTTCTCACAATTTCTCCTCCAGCCAGCTAGACCCTTTCAGAAGCCTTGTAATCTATCCCAGCACCCTGGCAAGGTCCTACAGAAAGGAAACGGGTGAAGAAACAAAGACTTATGAGAAAAGAGTCAAGTTGCCAGAACTCTTTGAAAGCAAGAATCAAAGGCTCTGGGTGGAGTTAATCGTCCCTTCGAGGCACCGGGGGCCATCGGAGCAGAGCCCAGGGGCAGCTGGTAGGGACCGCAAAGAGCCCTCTGCCGCATTCACACCCACATTGAACATCTGCTCACACCCATGGAAGTGTAGGAAGCTTTTGTTCTTATGAGCTGAAGGAGAGGGCCTGCATTTGTTTAGAGTGGGAATGTGGGGGAAAAAAGAGTAGATTTCACCTCACCTCAAATCCACCTGGAGGCTTTGATTCTCTGCCTGTAGAGTAGGGGTCAGTACACAAGCATTTGTTGCTAGAGAGATGGGCGACTCCATGGTTAAGAGTGCTTGCTGCACTTCCAGAGGACCAGAGTTTGGTACCCAGCACCTCCAGGCAGGTGGTTCACAACTTCCAAACTCCAGGGGCTCTGATGCCCTCTTCTGGCCTCGAATGGTACTCACAAACACACAAAATGACAATAAAATCCTTCAAAGCAGATCATTTGGCATGTCCATCCATGTGGTCCTTTTTGGTCTCATGTCTGAGCAGTCACATTGGTGAGACTCCTGGGGCAAAGCTCGCACATCCTCAACCTTACCCAAAGAATTGCAGGCAACGGAGGAAAACTGGGAGCAGGAGATACAGTCTTCCCCAGGGACGAGCTCACCGATTGACCATCTAATACCAAGGAGTCAGCCATAATGACATACACACAGGTAACATTATACAGACTGAGCAGGTTATATTTAGGACTACACAGGAATATAAATATATTCATGTAATAGACAATTAATTTTTAAAAAAAGGCCATAAATTAGAAAGATAGCCAGGAAGAGTATATGGGAGAGTTGGAAGAGAGGAGAAAGATTGTGATCATCCTATAATCTCAAAAAAAAAATTTTTTTTTTAAAGATCATTTGGGCACCAGATTTTCATGAGGAGTTTTACAAAATTAGAGCAGCTCCTGGGTATGGGTTGGTCAGTCTTTGAGTTCAAAGAAGTCCCATGAGTGGCATGACAGAGCATTTACTACAGGGTAGATTATATGCCACAGTGAGAGATACAGCCTATTTCTTCTAGGTCTGATGATGACGTTTCTCGCGGTCAGTCAGAGCAGCAGTCTGAAGCAAGGTTGGATACGGACAAGAGAAGGAGCAGGCACATAATTGTGAAGCAGGAACCCCAAAAAAGGAAACTTCTGCAGGTGTAAGTGGGCTAGTGAGCTAGAAAGACAGATGAGCAAAAGCCCCATGCCTCCTGAGTTCGGAAACTTGGTAGGTAGTTTTTTAATTATGTGTGTGTGTGTGTGTGTGTGTGTGTGTGTGTGTGTGTGTGTGTGTGTATGTACACATGAGTGCAGGTACCCAAGGAGGCCACAAGAGGGCATCTGATCTCCTGGAGCTGGAGTTGCAAGCAGTTATTAGCCACCCAATGTGAGAGCTGGGAATCAAACTCAGATCCTCTGCAAGATCAGTACATGCTCTTAACAACTTAGTTAACTCTCTAGCCCTTTACAGGTTTTTAACAAACCAATGGCGTCAACAGACTCTGTCTCCAGCTCATACCCATCACCAGGGTGAGAAACATGTTTGCATCTTTCAAGTCCCTTGAAAAATGCCTCTTGTGAAGGAAGGCTAGCCTTGACCTACTATGAATAGGGAAGTATGTCAAAGATAATTCTCTTTAACTACCACAACAATGCAGATCCATTTCAAGAAGGTGTCCCTTCTTTGACAGGAGCTTAGTGGCTTAAGCACACCAAATATTTTATCGATCTTGGTTTGAACTTTGGAATTCTCCCAGTGGGCACTTTGAACAGGGCAGTCGCCGGAGCTTCCTGGGTGATAGAGGCTAAGAAGTACGAATTGGTGTGACAGTTAATTTTAATTGTCATCCTGATACAACCCAGCCACTGGGACTCTCCTGATGTCTGTCTAGATCAGGTCAGCCTATGGCCAAGTCTGTTGGGGATTGTCTTGATTGCCTTCTTTGGTATGGGGAGATCCACCCTGAAAGTGGGCAGTACCTTTCATTCCCTAACTTTAGATCCTGGCCTGAGTAAGAGTACAGGAAGCTAGCTGAGTACTAAGCACGTGTATGTACATTGTTCTCTGCACTTCGCTGCAGATGTGTCGTGACCAGCAGCTTCAGGCTCCTGCCACAACCTGTGACCCGACTCCTTGCTTTGACTGTGACAACAATGCCCTCTACGCTGGAAGTGTAAGGCAAATGACCCCCTTTCTCCTCTAAGTTGCCTCTTGAAATATTTTATCACAGCAACAGAAATAAAAATAGAATCCTGGGGAGGAAAAGAAGGTCATAGTAGATTGTTCTGTGAGCACCTGGATGAGATCCTATTTGGGGACTCCCTCAAATATCCAGTGAGCGCTTTGGGCCAACATGGTTGTAATTTGCACCTAGGTAGAGCTGGGATCTCTTTTTGTATTCAGGAATGGGTGTTTCCTGGGCAACCTGGTAAACTCAAATAAGTGCCATATAATAAGAATTTAATAAACTAGGAAAAAAAAGAAAAGTGTGTTAGCTTCTTGTAGCAGAAAAAAAAAACATAAATGGAGGAAGTAATTTTTTCCCACAGCTTAAAGATCCTATGGACCTTGGCACCATTGACTGGGGGAAGTCAAGAATGAGGGAGAACAAGGTGATAACAGGGGCATGTGGCCAAAGCTGCTCCCCTAGTAGTGCACGCAGAGGAAACAGAGTCAGGGATGAGCTCATGGGATAACTTCTTTTTCTAGTAAGACCCTGACCCCTAAGTTTGCAGAACCACCCCAGACAGCACCAACTGGGAACAGACCTCCAACACCCAAGCCTTTGGGGAGATAATTCATAACCAAATTGGAACAAAAAAGTCTGAAGGTCATTGCCATTGCATACCTCCCCACCCCCCTCGCTGGATGCTCTCCTCTCCTATCTTCTCTTACTCTCTCCTCTTTTTTTCTCTCAATCTTTCCTTCTCTTCCTCTCCCATCCACTCTCCTCTTGCCAGGACCTGGCATTGCAGAGGACACTGGTGTAGCCGTGTATGCTTGTAATCTTGGAGCTGGAGAGAAGGTGACAGGGAATGAGGGTGGATAGTCTAACCGAGTAATGAGCACCAGGTTCAGCAAGAGACCCTGTCTCAAAAAACTAGGTGTGTTGGGGGGAAGAAGCAAGCACACCAGCACACTCCTCTAATTCAAGAACTTAGGGAGACAGAGGCAGGTGGATCTGTGAATTCTAGGCCAACCAGGGTAACATAGGGAGAGCCTGTCTCCAGGATAAACCAAGGAGGAGAGAACTGTTTACCCATAGACCTGCTACCTCCCCTCGAGCTCCCTTTGTCACCCCATTTCCCTGAAATTGCAAATCTCAGGTCAGCGATCTCACTGGCCCTGACATCTGAGTAGTTTGAGGCAAGGGACCCTCCTATGAGCGGTCTGCTGACAGCACCACGAGCTCGCCTCTTCCGAGGCATTCCTCGCCCGCTTTAAGCACAACCTTATGGAATTCTCACTGGCTCACAACAAACGCCATGTACTTCACCTGAACAGTGTGATAACTGACATTGGTACACACCCATGAGACAGTTGCCTAAAACTTTCTTTACATCTCTTGTAATTTCCTATCCTGGAATTCCCCAGACAGCCATTAACCCTTGTTTTCTGACACTCTCGTTTGGTTTTTATCTCCAAGACTTAATCCAATGGAGTTGTATGCCATAGACTTTGTCCTACTGCTTTCTTTCATATGCACCATGATGATCCGTATCCTTTCTGTTGTGAGGAAGTATTCCCATGCTCTTTATTGCAAACTGGGATTCCACTGCATGACATACTCTTTGATTCTTCTATTGTGCGGAGGGGAACAAGCTCTTTTCTGTTTGAGATAATTACGCTTAAGGTGTCTCTGAATATTTGTATACCAGTCTCCTTGTAAATGTACACTTGTCCCTCTTGGGTTCATGCAGGGCAAGATGACAGACTATATGGTAGGAGTATACTCAATCACCTTAACGATCCTGATAAACTGGTTTGCACAGTGGCTATTTGCTCTACGGTCCTACCACTGGTATGGGTGAACTCTGACTTCCCTACATTCTACCAACACCTGACATTGTCTGTCTTGAACCTTAACCTTTTTAAGGGATCTGTGGAAGGGTTGGACTGTAGCTGCATTTGCATTCTCCTAGTGGCTCAAGCAGAGCACCACCCCTGTGCTCAGAGTCTGGCATCCACATGTTTTCCTTGATGAATTGCCTCAAATCATTTGTTTCCTCGTTATCAACCTGTATGTTCTTCTTAAACATGTGTACGTATATGTTGTTTTGAATTTTTATATTCTGTTTTTGAGATGAGATCATCTTACTATGTAGCCCAGGCTGCCCATAGACTCTCCAGACTCCTGCCCCATATGTTGGGATGACAGCTATGCACCACCTCTTTCATCTCTCCATATACCTTTGATAGAACGTCATATGAGGTGTACTAGTGTTTTCAAATGATTTCTCCAAGTCTGTGGCTTAGATTTTCATTCCCTTAACAGTGTTTCTTGAAAAGCAAGGATGTCCACAGAGGAAGGCCATTCCAGTGACCTCTCTTTCAGGTTATGTCACTCTCAAGTCTCAATGATCATTTCCTCACTCCCACCAGTCTGTGAGCTCCTCCAGAGCAAAGGCCTCTTCCTACTTTAGTATTCCTAGCGCTAAAGCAGTATTTAGCACTTAGGAGACACTGAAGTTACAGTTCTGATGGCAGCATCATTGCTCCCGGCTATTATGGGAGAAGAATATGCACACAGGGCCTGAATCTCCTGGCATGAGCTACATAATAACTGCTTCTTTTTATGGGATGGAAGCTTTTAATCGATGGGAGCATTTTTCTTAAGCAAGGTACAAGACGGCTACTGCACTTCCCCTCCATAAAACGTCTGTCTATTTGCACAGTGGGGTAGAGGAATGAAGAGCCAGAAGATCGTCTCCTTAAGACCTTGCATTTGAGAATTCCGCTTGTGGTCTCTGTTGATTTGGAGGAGTCTTCTGTTTCAGTAATAAGCAAAGAGGGTCCTAACACTCTTTCCCAGGTGGAAGTCAAGGATCCTTTGCTGGAGAAGTAGTCAAGCACATCTCACTAGACCACTGCAGTTCTAGTCTGGGGAAGACAGGTTAAGAACTGCTACTCCTGCAAGCTATAGTAACAGCTGCCAGCGAAAAGGTACCTCCTAGTGCAGCAGTGACATGACTGTTAGAGAGGATGACCAATTGCTTTCAGACTGGATTTGAGCCCTGTTCCATTGGCGGGGTTTCATGTCTTATTCTATGAATCTGGCCAAAGCCTAGAGTTGGGGAGATCATAGACCCCAGAGAGAACTTTATTACTACTATTGTTTGACTAAATGGTCATATTGTCGAACTGCCTCCTAAATATTCATGTGTCTACCCACTTCTCATCAGAGAGGATCCTTCTTGCCATGCACAGTGGTTAATACAGAAACCCACGACTAGCCAAAGGGCCAAGAATAAATAACACTGCTCTGCCCTAAGCGAGATGTCTAGATCAACCCCTATAAGGCTCAGGCACACAGGAGAACAGAGCCTAGGGAGATGAACGGCAAAGAGAAGTCTTCAGAATGCAGCATGGTTGTTGTACTCATGAACTCACTGCAACTGTGGTTATCTGCATAAGACCTATGTAAGAGCAGGCCTGTCAGCATCCCACCACGAATAGAGGAAAGATCCTGAGGCGCCACCCCTTGATGAAACAGTTAAAGGTGGTTGGAGGAGAGGGAGGAATCTTGAGCAGTATAGCTACTGGTAACTTGCCTTTCTTCTAGTAAATAACCTCCACCCATTAATTAGTTAACTAATTAATTAATCATCTAATCGACTGGATTGCTTTTTTGATTAATTATTTTATTATTAATTTTGTTAATTAACTAATTTTAATTCATTAATTACACAAAAAGAAGTCATGCGAGGAGGAGGAGGAGGAGGAGGAGGAGGAGGATTTGTTAGGGAGAATAAGAGTTCTAGCGGGAGAAGAAGGGGTAGAGAAAGGAAGATGCAGCTGGTTAAAAACAACTGAAGCTCATTGTCTGTCAAACAATTAAAAAAAATACCTGTTCTGTTTATTTTGTTTAAGCTTTTAGACTTTCACATGTGAGTACTGTATGTACAACACTTCCACCCTTCTCCCTCCACCTACACTCCCCTCCCTCCCAGTTCCTTACCTCTATGCATGTGTGAATGCTGAGCCCATTTAGTATTGCATGTATGTGTGTGTGGTTAGGGCTGACTGCTTGGGTTGGAGATCCTATCCGGGGGTGTCTTAGTCACTGTCCTATCGCTGTGAAGAGACACCATGACCAATGCAACCTATATTGTAAAGGAAAACATTTACTTGGGAGCTTGCTTCTAGTTGTCCAGGCTCAGTCCACTATCATCATGGTCAGGAGCATTATGGCATGCACGCAGTCATGGTGCCAGATAAGTAGCTGAGAGCTGCTGCATTCTGACCTGCAGGGAGACAGGCAGAAGGAGAGAGAGGCACTGGGCCTAGTGTGGGCTTTTAAAACTTCAGAGCCCACCCCCAGTGACACACCTTTTTCAACAAGGTCACACCTCCTGATCCTTCCCTGTGGACTCATCTACTAGAGATTAAGCATGTAAGTAGATGAACTTATGGGGGTCCGTCTCATTCAAGCCACCACGGGGTGGTCGTTAAAACTATCATAGATATAAAAATAAGAATGGATTCCAAAAGAAATCGGGCGGAAATTGAGAAGACAACTCAATGAGTAAGAGGACTTAGTATGCAGATATGAGGACCTGAGTTGAATCCCCAGCATACACATAAAAGAAATGGGCATGGCTACACAAATCTGTGACCCCAGAACTGAAAGGGGTCCTGACAGAGTATCTCCAGGGCTTGTAGGCTCCCAGCCTAACAAAGGGAAACCTTGTCTCAAAGGAATAAGATAGAGAATGACAGACCAAGACATGCAACATTTTCCTTTGGCCTCTGTGAATGAGCAGATACATGCAATTACATAGTCTCCCACACATGTGAATGCATATACCGTACACACACACACACCATACATACACATACAAAGACACACATTTCACACATTTTTTTTTCTTATGAGCAGGAACCACAGCTTACAGCTTTACTCCCAGTGTCTGGTGATCCTAGAAGTTTCTGGCCCCACCACAGAGCACCAGGGCAGCAATGGTGCTTGCTGACTTCTAGCTAACAGATCCTACTCAAACATTGTTGCAAGCTTGAATCCAATAGGAAATGACCTACTGCGGAAACTTTTCTTTGGTACCTGTTTCTGGGTGGTATCCTAATTAGAAGATTCAAAGAGTGAACTCCAGTCTCAAGAGTATAGAAGCCTTAAAATACCAGTTCACGCCGTGCCGTGGTATGGTACGCCTTTAATCCCAGCACTGGGGAGGCAGAGGCAGGTGGATTTCTGAGTTCGAGGTCAGCCTGATCTACAGAGTGAGTTCTAGGACAGCCAGGGCTACACAGAGAAACCCTGACTCGGAAAAAAAAATATATACCAGTTCACAACAGCAACAAAAGTTCTGGCTTCCAAAACCAAGAGCTGAGAAGACCCTGTTGCCTATTGAGTAACGAATCATATCCTCCCCCAAACCAATAATTACTGATAAATTCTAAATACATGGTTAGTCTCATATGGAAATAGAAAGCGAATCTTTCAAATGTCAAAGAGAAGAGCTAGGCCAGAGCAGCAGCTGAGCAGAAGGCGGTGGGGGCCTTGAGTTTTGCAACTGTGAAAGACAAGATACGGAACCCAATCCCACGTGGACAGAAGAGCTGAGATCTCTCCAACTAAAACTCTCAAAGATTTACATCCTCCCACCCCCACCCCGGAAAGATGGACTAGAATAAAAATGGAAAAATAATCCTAAATTCTTGATGAGCAAATATTTGCTCTTGTGGGAATTTGGACCACTAGGAAAACCTGTGGTTCAAACTGCCCTCCCCCCCTTTTCTAGAAACGGCTGAATTAGTAAATTAGCACAATAATCAGTGATCGCTGTGAAGTTCCCGGGGAAAGCAAAACCTTTAATGATGAAAGGAACTCAGAGGTAAAATGGCCACCTACACTCCCAGGAAAAGTACACAAGGAGAAACTGACCTGTCTACACAAGGCAGAACATACCAGCATCAACTGGACACAATATATTAAAAAAAAAAAAAAGTGCTAGCACTTAAAATAATTAATATCCAGTAAGTAAAAAGCAATCCTCTATGGAAGTCTAGTAGACTTGGGGCTGTGTCTCCGTTGGTAGAGTGTCTGCCTCGCATGCCCAGAGTTCTGGGTCCTGGTTCTTTAGGACTGCATGAGCTGAACATGGATGGTTCATGCTTATATTTCCAGTATTCTAGAGAGCTGGAGGCTGGAGCATCAAGAGTTCAAGGTCATCCTAGGCTACAGAGAGAGTTCAACACCAGCTCAAACTACACGGGCCATTATCTCAGAAAATGAAGGAAAGAAAGAGGTGGAAGGAAAAGAGGGAGGTAGGGAAGGAAGGCGGAAGGGAGGGAGCTGGCAGCCTGGCTTGAAGAACGGACTAATGATCTTGATGTAAGAGTTATCGGTAAATTCCTACACCAAGGAATGAAATATATTATGCAGAGTATCCTGACTCATCCCCATTCCAACAGATGTCATACAGCAAACACCACATAACTATGTTCCGTGATCATAAAGGCAATAAGAATTAAAATCTATAACAGAGACCGTAACCCTTTCCAGCTCGCATGTGTTTATAAATAGTCTGTGAACCAAGGAAGGAATTTTAACAAATATTGGCTAATATATGCACTGAAAGAAATATGAAAATAGCATGAGCGCATGCATGAAACTGTGGGCTACCAGCTTAGACAACACTCGAGGGACTTTTATAAACTGTAAATATAGTTTAAGGAACACTGAGAATCAGTGACCTAAGATTTCAGTTCCAAACGCTGGGGAAAACAACAAAGTAAGCCTCTCATCATACGCTTTGGTTGGTGGTTTAGTCCCTGGGAGCTCTTGAGGGTACTGGTTAGTTCATATTGTTGTTCCTCCTATGGGACTGCAACCCCTTCAGTTCCTTGGGTCCTTTCCTTAGCTCCTTCCTTCATTGGGGACCCTGTGCTCAGTCCAATGGATGGCTGTGAGCCTCTACTTCTGTATTAGGCACTGGCAGAGCCTCTTGGGAGACAGCTATTTCAGGCTCCTGTCAGCCAGCACTTGCTGGCATCCACAATAGTGTCTGGGTTTGGTGATTGAATATGGGAAGGATCCCCAGGTGGAGCAGTCTCTGGATTGTCCTTCCTTCAGTCTCTGCTCCACACTTGTCTCTTCAACTCCTTCCGTGGGTATTTTGTTCCCCCTTCTAAGAAGGATCGAAGAATCCACACTTTGGTCTTCCTTCTTGTTGAGTTTTTTGTGGTTTGTAGATTGTATCTTGAGTATTCCAAGCTTCTGGGCTACAACCAGTGGTGGGACTCATCAGTCATCAATGGGAGGAGAGGCCCTTGCTCCTGTGAAGGCTCTATGCCCCAGTGTAGGGGAATGCCAGGGCCAGGTAGGGGGAGAGGGTGGGTTGGTGAGCAGGGGGAGCGGGGAGGGAATAGGGTTTTTTTTTCTGGAGGGGAAACCAAGATAGGGATAACATTTGAAATGTAAATAAAGAAAATATCTAATAAAACGAAAAAAATGCAAAGTCCTTGAATCTTTAAATAAAGAAAAAATTTTAAGTACAGTAAAAATAAATCAGTAAGTACTAAGTTGGATATCCCCAGGTGTGGAGGTGCGTATGCACCTTTAATCTCAGAACAGTAGGTAAGACAGGCTGATTCCAGGGATCGAGGCCAGCCTGGTCTACAGAGTTCCAGGACAGCCAGGGCTACACAGAGAAACTCTGTCTCAACAAGCAGAAACAGAGGAAAAAACAATTGGATATATATATAAAAAAAAAACAACCAGACAAACATACAAAAACAAAAAACAAAGAGCAAGAGAGATGGCGTGAAGCTCAGTGCTGAGGCACTTGTCAAGCATGGATGAGACCGTGGACTAAACTCACAATGACATTGTTGAGAAAAGGAAGAGAAGGAGAAGGGTGAGGAGCAGAGGAGAAAGGAGAGGAGAGAAAGAAGAGAGGAGGGGGAAAGGGAAAGAGAAGGAGGAAGAGAAGGAGCTAGAAAAAAGGGTTGAATGTTTTTAACCATAAATAAATATTTAAGGAGATACATGTGTTTAACATGATCTAAACATTATACAATTTACTCCTGCCAAATGTTACATGCCACCCCAATTACATATCCGTTTGTCCATATGTAATAGTTTAAAACAAAATTCAATTTAAATTTTAAAAAAATTAAATAATAAAGTAAGTCATAAAGACCAATAAAACATTAAAAAAATCAGAAAGAAGAAATGATAGACCCATTTTTAAATTTTGCTTATTTGAAAAATGACTAAAATTGACTAACCTTGAAGGAAACTATAATAGATTTCAAAATTACACACTTACACACACATAGACATGCACACACACACTCACACACACAGCATGCATACACATACATATACAAACACATGCACATATATATACACATACACACACATACACACACATACACACACTCACACACACACACCTCCCTAATGAAGATGTATAAAGAGAATCTTAATTACAAATGCAATGGAGATTTTCAGAAATCACAAGAAAATGCTACAAATAACTTTCTGAACATTTGAACATTCAACCCAAGGTTAGAGTTATGATATTCTATTCTGAAAATGTGATTTAGCCAAACTGTCCCAAGGAAACATGAAATGCAAATAAACTGAATCAATATTTTTCAGTGTTTTCACACATACTTAAATGTACCCACCAAAAAACCCAACCTCAAAACACTCCACAGGAAAATATTACCAAACAATGAAGGAACCGATATTTTCAGTCTGATTCTAACGGTGTCAGGACAAATTAAAAAGAGGAAATTCCTCTCCTCATTCAGTAACAGAGGAGCTGAGAGAGCAAGAGTAGTCAGGGCAGCGTGAGAATGCAAGCTGTAAGCCAGCAGTACAGACACAGGTGCACCCCAAAACTCCCTGAGAACTATTAGCAAGATGCATAAGATGCGTTGGCCAGTCAAGCCAGACTTAGGCTGTAGGTTCTGTACTAAATCCATTCTGTACTTAAATCCCTTCTTGGTCTGGGGTGATGATCCCATAAGTAAAGCACTTTCCTTACAAACAGAAGGGCTTGGGTTTAATCCTCCAGAATCCCTGTAAAAAGCCAGACACGGGGTGGCACACACTTGCAACCCCAGCAAGGGAGAGGTAAAGACAGGGGGAGACTTGAGGCTCACTGGCCAGCTGGTCTACCAAATTACCAAACACCAGGCCAGGGGATGACCTGCTTGGAAGGAGGGAGGGAGGGAGGGAGGGAGGGAGGGGAGGGAAGGGGAGGGGAGGGAGGAGAGGAAGGAAGAGAAGCACTACCAAAGGTTGGACTCTGTCCCCCACAATCACCCCGCCCATGCATGCGCCTGCATACCTGTGCACACACACATGCACACGCCAGAGCCGATCTATTTATTTAATCTGCACAAAAAATAAATTAAACAGAAAGAGGAAGATCTGTAGAAACAAAAAGAAAAGCATATGATACATTTAAAGTTCTGTTCTCAGGGGGTATTTTCTTCGCAGCTTTTCTGAGATACGGGTGAGAGATAAATGTTTTAAGGTGTATGGCATTGTGTTGTGAGAGAGGCACGTGTTGCGATAGGATCTACATGATGGATGGGTTAGGATCTTCATCGTTACTTCACATGGTTATATATTCTGTGTAAAGGGAGAATAATTAAGGCCTATCAGCACATTTCAAGCACATGATACAGCACTGATAACTATGGTCAGTGTTCTGTAACTGGACGATGCCCAGACGTTACTCATCTAAAGACTGAGAGCTGATACATTTAACTGGTTTCTCCCTGCTTACCCACATCCCCTGGGGTACCTACCATTTTGCCCATTCCGAATGTAAGTAATCTCATACCGCAACTGCCTCGCTCTCTCTCTGGCTAATTTCACTTAACATAATATCTTCCATGTTTAATGTTGACACAATGGCAGGGTTTCCTTCTGTGTTTGTACGCATGCATGTGCGGTGTGCATGCACGTGTATGTGCATGGTCACATGATCTCCATTTTACTTAATGAGGCATGGTCTGTCCTGGAGCCCAGAGTCTGCCGGTATTGGCTCTTCTTCAGAGAGTCCCAATCTCGACTTTCTGAGAGAGCATGGAATTTCACGCCTCCTGGCCTTTACCTGGGTGCTGGAGATCTAAACTCAGGTCCTCATGCTTGCTCAGCAAGCACTTTATCTGCTCAGCCATTTCCCTCCCTCTTTGTAAGGTGGCACAATACTGCATTGTGCATAGGCTATTTTTCCCCTGTTCCAACCATCCCTTAATAGACATGTGAATTATTTCTACTTCCTGCCTGTTGTATATAAAGAGCATGAGCGTTAAATAATCTCCTTGGGATCTGACTGTTCTTATTTGCATACATACCCAGAAGTTGGACTGTTGAATCATATGGGGTTTTACTCCTAATTTTTCTAAAGAAACTCCATACAGTTTCCCATAAGGGATTCCTGCCAGCGATGGGGCGTTTTCCCTATACGACTTACTTTTCTCATTGCTGGGGCACAAATACAGGACAAAACGCAAGGGAATGATGCAAGTTCTTATCTTGATTCATAGTTCCAGGGGATACAGTCCATCATGCTGAGGATGCCAGGAGCTTGAGGCAGCTGGTCACATGCCCTGTGCAATCAGGAACTAGAGAGCAAACAGGAAGTGGGAGCCGGGTAAGAAGCCTCAAATCCCACCCCCAATGACCCATTTTCTCTCGCCAGGCTCCACCCTCTGAAGATTTTGCAATCTTCCTAAATATACCAGCAGCTAGGGACCAAGTGTTGGGATACACTTGGAAGTACGGACACATTTCACACCCAAATGGCAACATTGCCTTTTCTCCACAGCTTGGACAATTTTTCTTGTTTGTTTGAAAACAGCTAAACAAGTGAGAGGCAATGAATTATTGGGGTTGCTGTTTATATCCCCCTAGTGATTAGTGGTGGTGACCACATGTATACCTTCTTTGAAAATATGTCTATTCAGGTCTTTTGCCCACTTGAACGGGATTATGTCGTTTTCTTGCTATTGAGTTAAGATGGCTTTCTTACATACTTAGGATGTTAACATAAATCAAGTCCACATGAGCAGCCACTTTTAAGGATGAAGGGAAAAATGGAGAAAAAGACAAAGACTGAGTGAAACAAGGCAGAGAGACTCCAGTATATATCTTCACTTTTTAGAAATCCCAAACTTGTAGCAAAATAATAAGCTCTGAGGTTCTATTCTATGATCCTCTCTCATTCTTCTATGGTCTGTGTGGGGATACGCATGCATGTCAGGGAGGGAGATGTACAAAGACCAACCTCCTGTCCTCTTTGTTTTTTGAGGAAGGAACTCGCCGACTCAACAAGGCTGGAATCCCGATCCCCAGGAATCCTCCTGCGTCTCTCTCCCCAGTGCTGGGATTATCAAAGGTACACACCATGCCCAGCTCTTTACATGGGTGCCAAGAAGCAAACTGAGGTTTACTGGTGCTGAGTCTGCTTCCCGGCTTCTCTGGTTTATACGTATTCCATGAATAAAGAAAGTTTCAAGTGAGCACACAACAGTTGGAAAGTTAAGTTAAAATCATTGTCCTGAGTCACATAGTCAGCTTTGCTTTTTTTTTTTCAGAAATGGGCATCAGTTCAGACCTCCTCCATTTTTTCTGGAAGCCTTCCCTGGAAACAGTACATGCCTGCCGTTCTGGTCAAGTACTCAGTCAGTCGCTTGCAGCCCAAAGTGTTCTATGGATTTGCCAAACCAAGAGAAGTCGGCTGATAAGCTTGGGCCACTGTGATTGCAACCTTTTTCTTCTTCTGGTGCTGAGAGCTTCCTCCTGTGTCAAGTCGATGAGGGGAGGAGAACGAGGCAGTAGAAATAAAGTACTTTTATTTCTCTGAAGCACATGTGCTACTCCCCCATGGGCCATCTCTCCGCTTCCTCGCTCACCTGAATAAACACAGATGCCCAGGCAAAGAGAGCCACCTGCAGACTGGGTCAGGGAATCGGAGAAAGACAGCCAGAGAGACACCCACCTCCCCATAAGATGGAGCCCCTCCCTAGGTGAGGATGGGACCTGCAACCACAAGGAGAGTAGGGAAGGCCTGGGATCCGGAGAGCAGCTCTGGAGAGAGATTAAAAAGCCCAGGATAGTGTCAAGCAGGCTCTAGGGTGCCATCCTTAGCATTGACCTTTGGCTGTATTTAAAAGTACAGTGCCAAGTAGATATATCACCAGGCTCTGTTTTCTGTTTGTGTGTGTGTAACTTGTCCTTGAAAGAAAGGATGGGCATGTGAAGGGAGAAGATGAAATACGAAGTCCCCAGATCGCCCCTGCCCTTCGCCCTCCTTTGGCTCACTCCAGCCATTGGAAGACAGCTCTGCCTGCTTCTGAGTGTCGCTTCTTCTCCAATCTCTCACATCCTTTCCTACAGGCTCCTGCTCAAAAGCTGTCGGTGGCCCAAAGCCAGTGAGGAGGGGGAGGGTCAGATGCTGCTCATCTGTCTTAAAATCTTCTACAAAGTGCCAAGGAAGTCGAGGGAGACTGTGTCCACCTGGCATACCCACGTTACACGGAGATGGCGTGGACCTTTTCCTACAAACCAGAAGAGCCACACTCATTCTCTAAAGAAAGTATTCTTTCCCCCAGTAGCCATGTTACTATGGAGACCTGGAATCCCAGTCTTTAAAAACGATGGCACTCTATTATAGGGACAATTGCTATCTTATCTCTTTCTTATTTGAAAATGCAATTCTGGTGTAAGGCAATTTTCCTGCTTTCATTGATTAGGGAAAATATATTTTATTTTATTTCAGAAGCTTCATCCAGATCACTACTCTCTCACCCTCTTAGGACTCTGTAAGAGTATTGATCTTAGCCGGGTGGTGGTGGCACACGCCTTTAATTCCAGCACTTGGGAGGCAGAGGCAGGTGGATTTCTGAGTTTGAGGCCAACCTGGTCTACAGAGTGAGTTCCAGGACAGCCAGGGCTACACGGAGAAACCCTGTCTGGAAAAACTAAAAAAAAGAAAAAAAAGAGTATTGATCTTGGGATGGAGGTGTACCTCCATAGAGCACCTGCCTAGTGTGCTAGAGGCCTTGGACTCGGACCCCAGGAGGGAATAGGGTGGATGTGGTGGTGCCTTTGTAAGACCCTGTCAAACCTTAGCTTACCAGAGACCCCCTGAATGAATCACATTGAGCTTGATCGATGCAAAGAACATGAGGATTTTTATTTCAGTGCACTGAGGCCTCAGGAAAGGAGGCGACCCCGCACAGCTTGTTCAGTGAGCTTTTATACAATTTTCAGGGCAGCAGCCATTAGACACAATGTGATTGGTAGAACAGTGCGACTTTTTAAACTGATTGGTCTTTAGGGAATGAGGTGGCAAGGACTCCCCTTGTCTGAAGGTGGGCAAAGGTCCACCCTGCGGAATGTGCTCCCCACCCGCAGGTAGTTTCTCACTCTGTAATCTGAGGACTGTTAATTAGCCTTTCCCTTCTGGAGAGTTCTGCTACCTTCCCAAAGTTCCTGAGCTTATCTTATTAAGGAAATTCCTGGCCTCCTGGTGTTTTTCTGAGATGTCCCTGTTTACTCAGATCCTGCACCTTCCTATAATGCTGATTGGAGGCAGGAAGTTGAGAATTGAAGGTGATCATTGCCCTACATTTGGGGAATTTGAGGCCAACCTGGTCTATACAAGGCTCTAGCCTCTGTGGGGGCGGGGGGGGGGAGACAGGGGGCGGAAATATGATTACTGGTTTGGTTGTTGCTGTTGTTGTTTTACTTTGCTTTGTTTTCATGCTCTTTCGTAAAATTCTAGAGCCTGCCACAGAAACAGCTATGAACGTTGGCTGAAATCTGCTTCATGCTGATCGCTGTTCACTGGATCTCTTGTCGTTTTTTTAAAAGACCCTCAAAACTAACTTGGTAGGTGTCTTCACCTGCAGGAAACAGGTGAGCAGAGCCTTGAGGAGAAAAAGACTTCGAAACCAAGGTCAGAGGTCAGGAACACATTCAAGGCCACCGAGCAGCACCCAGGCACCCCGAATAGCTGTGCACCCCTCTCCCACTCACACTGTTACTCCGCTGGGCCCAGGGAAGAAACTTCACCTATTTTCACAACCTCACTGAGGCCTGCTGGGGCTGAAACCGCACAGCCAGGACCGACATGAGAAACTAGGTGCTTTACGCAAACCAAAATGGAAAAGATGAATCAAAGGAAGTTTTGTTGTTTTTTTTCATGCTTGTTTGGGGATCTACTGTTTCCTTCAAAGCAAAACAGCATTCACGCTGTAGGGGGAAGAGGTTCAACCTCTGCCCTGTGCACACTCAAAGGCAGGGCTCGATCAGCATTTCAGAGTGCTGCTCGTTGTAATCCTCCAAGCAAGTCACCTCTTATGGCTCATCCAAGATTGCTGTGCTTGAATTCTACGCGCTGGGTGTCTCATAGGACCTACTGCAGCCGTTTCCTTTCTGTTGCTGTGATGAAACCCTCTGAACAAAAGCAACTCAGGGAATAACAGGGTTACTGCTCATCGGTTACATTCAATTGTCAATTACAGTTCATCCTTGGGTCAGGCCAGGACCACTTGCCCATAGAGTGATACAGCCCAAAGCTGGGAATCTCCCACGGATGTGCCCAAAGGCCCATCTAATCTCAACCTCTCAGTTGAGGCTGCCTTTCTTGTTTTTTGAGACAGGGTTTCTCTGTGTAGCCCTGGCTGTCCTGGAACTCACTCTGTAGACCAGGCTGGCCTCGAACTCAGAAATCCGCCTGCCTCTGCCTCCCAAGTGCTAGGATTAAAGGCATGGACCACCACCGCCTGGCAGAGGCTGCCTTTCTTAAGGAAGTATAAAGCTGTTGACAGTGAATGCTAATTAGGACAGAAACTTTATAAAGAAAGAGACTTATTTAGCTCACTGTCTTGGAGATCCAAGGACTCGCATCTGGTGATGGCTCTCTTGATAAAATCCCTAGGGTGACACAGAGTACCTAAAGGCTAAAAGGGGTACAGATGTGCCTCTGAACCCCCCACTCCTTTAAAGTGGCCACCCCTAGTCTCAGCCTGGGAGAGCAAGGAGAAGCAAGGAACACATGTACAAGTGTGTGGGTCAGGCTCCTCCCTCTAATCCAGTGCCCACTAAAAAGGTATTCGGTGTCTCAAGAGAAGCCTCCGAGCTGGGGCACTGTAACAGCTGTCACTGGGTGTCCTAGTGTGACCACATGGGTAGCACCTACCCAAGAGAAGAATTTCCTAGAGTCATTCTGCCTGAAAAAAGAAACAGTGTCGATGATAGAGAAGAACGCGAACAGAATTGGAGAATCCGCGGGCTGCATAGATGATCGCGTTTTCTTTCCTTCTGAAACCACCACCGGTCAGTTTCGCTTGTGAAACTCATCTCCTCTAGCCCCATCAACCGCTCTGACCTTATGCGTTTCTTAGTGTGTCAAGGAGACAAAGCCCGCGTAGCTTCGAATAGTCAAGGGTGGTAAGCCAAAGGGCTCACACATTCAGTTCCTCCACCAAAGTCCACGACCATCAGAGAGCTTAAGATTTCCTTAAATAAGATCCAAGCCATGGTTCAGTGTGTTGGCTTAATGGCTCTGCCCAACTGCTCCCTAGCAACAGCTTTCGTCGACAGCCGCCTGAGCCACCTGAGCTGCGGGCCGGGCGAGGCAGTGGCAGCAGCAGCCTATAACGAAGATGAATTCGCTATCCCAGCCTTTTCTTTTTTCCTTTCTTCTTTCACCCTCTTTCTCTCTGTGCTCCCACGTGTTCCCAGCCGGCCTCCCTTCCACCCTTTCTCCCTTCCTGTCCTTCTCTTCCCCTCCCCAACCCCTTCTCTCTGCCTCTGCCCCTTTCAGGGTCTCTGTTCCCTTTCCCCTCAATAAATCTTATTTATACTAGGCCTGTCGAGTGGCATGATTCCTCCGGGGGAAACCTTGGCAGGGCCAGCCAAGTTATTCCCACGGCCACCACAATTATACTGCATTACATAACATAACATAGTAGGTAACGTGCTTGCTGAATGGCCTGAGGACCACAGTTCAGATTCTCCACACCCACATATAAAGCCAGGCATGTAGCAGTGTATATGACTCTAGTGCGGGGGGTGG
>NW_022196891.1:25317186-25319507 GCF_008632895.1 Mastomys coucha | reverse complement strand
GGGGGGGTGGGGTGGGAGGAGCCAGAGACAAGAAGCTTCCAGGGACTGTGTGGCCAGCCAGTCCAGCTGAAATGGTGAGTCCCAGGTTCATCTCTAGAACTAAGGGAAAAAGTGATAGAGGAAGCTCTTAATGACAATCTCTGGGCATCACATGTGTACATAGATGTGCATGTGTGTACTCCCTTACACATGCACGTGCACACATGCCACACACACATGCATGCATGCACATACGCACACACTTGCCTGAATAAAGGTGAGGAGATACTTTGTAAGTCTAACAGGACCACTGGCCTTTTAGGAAGCAGCAGAGAAGGGAGGGATGCTCTTAGACCTTACTGCGTCACCCTGGGACTTCCTTCCAGATGAACACCTTGGGGCAATTTGGTGCAAGAACTTGACCTTCCACAATCTGTGCCCAATTACCCGGTTAAACACACAGAGCCCCGGGCAACTCTCTAGATAGCCAGTTTTATCATCTGGCCTCGAACAGTGTTTCTGAGAAGTCTGTCCTTTTGAAAAATTGCCGGGCTTTGAGAGAAATCAGTAAGAAGTGCATATTTGTAAACAGAATTTCTCATATTCATTATTTTCTTTCCCAGAGGGATGAGGTTAGATACACGGCTAAGGGATAAAAATGGTTCTAGCCGTTGTGGCTGTCATCCCAATGACAAATGTATTTTTCTTTGCTGCCCAGAGCTGGTCTCTTGACACACCGTGAAAAGTGAGGGTGGGGGTGGGGGGTGCGAATCTTAATTGCTGAGGCTCACTGGAAAAGGATGAGCAGGCTGGCCATGCATGTATTTTAATGAAAGAGTTTGCACCAGTAGGAGCCAGGGAAAGCCTTTCTTTGCTCGGCTGCCTCTTCTCCAGGAAGAGTGCTTGGTCTTGTGGGAAAACGAGGGGGCAATTAGAACAGAAGTGAGACTGCTGACCTGTGCAGTTCAGAGCTGCTACCTGCCCTTGGGAACTGGTACAATGCAGGCAGCAGCTGCCCAGGGGTGGTGAGTATTCTGAGGAAGGAGACAGTAAGAAAGGAAGGCACATGCATGGGCCTCGCAGGCATATAGAGAGCAGTGTCTCAGATAGCTGTCAAAAGAGACTTTTCAGGGCTGCAAGGTGGATCAGTCAGTAAGGTGCCTGCTGCCCAGCACAAGGGCCTGGGTTCTACCCTGAGAACCTATGTAAAAGCTGGCCATAATGGCGCATACCTGTAATCTCAGCATGCGGGAGGTTGAGACAGGCAGATCCCTTGGGTTCACTGGCCAGCCTGTACATACACACACACACACACACACACACACACACACACACACACACACGAGAGAGAAGGGGGGGGGAACCGATGGACGGACAGACAGACAGACAGAGACAGAGATTTGCCTGCTCCAATCTCATTACTCTAACCTGACTCCCCAGGGTCTTCCTAGACAATTATCTCAGATCTGGGGTTTTGATTGGTGAAAAGGATCATGGGGATAATCCTCATGCCATCTGCACCTCCTCTCCCCCTGGTCCAGTAGCCAAGGCAGACATCACTAATCGATCACCAAATGTATTCCTTTTGAGTCTGCACACAGCCTCAGTTTTCCTTAGTTCGACATTCCAGGAAGCCCCCTTGTTTTTGTATGCCAAATGAAACCTGTTTCCCACTTTTGATTTTGCCTGCTCTCATCCCTGTCTGTCTGCTTGCCTAAATGCGTTTCAAATTCACTGGGTTAACAATTGTACGTTAACCCATGTTAACCAATGCTGTTGTCTCTACTGTATCCTCTTCCCTCTTTCTGTCCTGACTCCTTCATCCTACGAGTAATAACAACCACTAAAGAAAGCTTAATTAAGAAAATCTGCACACCAAAAAACTGAACCTTTTAAAGTGTACAAGTTAAGGGCTTTGGGGGCTATTCATGAAGTCGTGCAACCCTCACGGCTCTTTCTAGAATAATTTCATGACTCTCCCAGGTAAATCAAATTCACTCTAAATCATAGCCCCCACCCCCACCCACCCCGTTCCTCCTTTTTCCTCAGCACCAGGCTACCCCTAACCTACTTTCTTCAGACTTGCCTGCTTAGGATAATGCATAAATAGAATTGTGCTTAGCTACCATTTTGCTGTGTCTCGTAAGTTCGAATTTCTCTCTCTCTCTCTCTCTCTCTCTCTCTCTCTCTCTCTTTCTCTCTCTCTCTCTCTCTCTCTCTCTCTCTCTCTCTGTGTGTGTGTGTGTGCGCGTGCGCGTGCGCTGGTGCATGTGTGCAAATAAGTACAGTCTTAAAAGTCAAAGGTCAATATCTAATCAGCTGTGTTCCTCAGGGTTTTTTTT
>NW_022196891.1:25306978-25317176 GCF_008632895.1 Mastomys coucha | reverse complement strand
TTTTCAACATTTTACTTCATTTATTTTATTTTATTTTATTTTATTTCTTGAGACAGGGTCGTTCACTGAGCCTGGAGATTGGCCATTCTGCTAGACAGGCTGGCTAGCACACCCTAAGGATCCCCCGGTCTCTGCCTTTCCACTGCTCAAGCGCTAGGGTTACAAGCCTTTGCCACCACCAGCTTTGGCCTCAGGGTATTCTAGAGATAGAATTCCGGCCCTTGGGCGTTCATAGCAAACACTGTAGTACTAGTCCAGCTCCCCAGCTCCTCTTTCTGATTTTAAAAGAAACTGTAGGGTAGCTGTGGCCTGAGCCAATGGCCAGAGGTCCCGGACACTGTCGCTGCCTTCCAGGCACACAGCACCCACCCCCACCCCACCTTCCCCTGGAGGCTCCAGATCTCTCAGCCACTACAGGGCGCTGCTTCAGATGTCTGACACCTTTTTCTGGGTGTCAGGAGCCCCTACAGTACCCTGAGAGCCAGATTCAGGGGAGAAGCTACCTTCTGCATGTGCCAAGCCTGTTCTGTTCCCTGGGGTCCTTCCTGAGAATGGCGCAGGCCCAGGCCGTCAGGTCCAGCCCATCCTTAGGGCCGCCCACCCTCCGAGGCCAGAGGCTTTCATCCTCCGCCAGACGCGTCTGCCTGGCTTCTTTCTCACTGAAAGCTGTTTTCTCCAGAGGGCTTCCTTGTGCTAAGAGGCTGGCCACCACCAGGCCTGACTCCCAGCAGGCTGGGCTGGATAAACATGGCCCTGTTCACAGTCTCTTCCCCTCTGTCATTCCAATGTTCCTCACCCAGGGGGCTTGGAGCCCTGCTGCTTGGACTTCAGGCACAGAACACAGACAGTCCAAGCTTGGGCCTCTGTGGCTTTTCTTGGCTCCGCCTCCCTGTTCAGTTCCCAGAAAAATCCTTCTGCTCCCTGAGTGGGTCCAGCTGGAGGGGTGAGAAAGGAAGACTGGCTGTCAGACCCTCCAAAGGGACTTGCTGGAGCGAGGGTGGGGAGCCAGCCTTTGAGGAGAGGACCACACAACTGGGCCTAGGGGAATTCACATCTTCTGCATGTCATTAAGTGGTGATGAAGTGGCTAGGGATGAAAGCTAAAGGCCTGGGCTGGAAGGCTGGGAGGCTGGGAGGCTGGGAGGCTGGGAGGCTGGGGGGGGGGGGGGGGGGGGGGGTGGAAAAATTGCAGAATTGATCCAGGACATTCCAGTCAACAGATGTCAAAGAAGGACTGGATAGCCCCTCCCCGGAATCCTGCCTGCCTGACATCCCTGCTCTGTGTCAGGACTCCCAGAAAGCATCCCATTGATAAGACATTCATTCATATCTGACTTCCCTAAGCCTGAGATATATACTCAGTGCCATGCTAGATGCTGTCAAGTAGAAATGAGCCAGGCGGGCAATGTAGTGCTCAAGGAGCTTGTGGCCCAGAAGGGACCTTGGGAAAGCAGTAGGGAAAGAAGGAGAATTCTACCAGGAGTGGGTAATAGAGAGATTTCAGTTATTTGAGGATGGGGACAAAGGGAGAGAGGCAGAGATAGATAGATAGATAGATAGATAGATAGATAGATAGATAGATAGATAGATAGATAGATAGATGCATGGATGGATGGATGGTTGGATGGATGGATGGATGGATGGTTGGATGGATGGATGGATGGATGGATGGATGGATGGATGGATGGACAGATGAATGGATGGACGGACAGATAGATATAGAGAGATAGATACAGACAGACAGACACACACAGAGAGAGACAGAGGAAACAGATGAGATAAAAATGGAGAGATGGAAAGAGAGGCAAAGATATAGAAAGAGACAGATGGATCGAGATATTGGGATAAAGAGGTAGAAAGAGAAAAGGGTTAGGGAGAGAGACGAGGAGAAGGGGAGAAAGGGAGACAGGAACAGATGAAAAGAGGGAGGTAGAGAGATACATAAAGACAGATGGATAGAGATGGGGACAGAGAGAAGTAGAAAGAGGGTGGTGGAAGAGGCAGAGAGGTGGGGCGGGGGGAGAGTTATGGGAGGAGAGGATGGTATAGAAAGAGACTTCTGCTTCTTCGGTTCCTGCCTCCAGGTTCCCACCTTGCCTTCTCTCAGTGATGGAATGGACTGACACATGGAAGTGTAAGGTTAAATAAACTCTTTATCCTCAAGTTGCTTTTAGTCATGGTGTTTATCACAGCAGTAGAAACCCTAAATAAGGCAGACAGGGAGATTGAGAGAGACACAGACAGATAGACAGACAAGACAGACAGACAGACAGGCAGGCAGATCCCACTGACAGAGACCAAGTGGTTTAAGCAGAAACTTCCTAGAGTTCTGGAAGTTGGAAGTGAGGAAGAGAGGCAGCAGCGGGCTAGCCTGCTTCAGAAGCAGTCCCAAAGCGGACAGGGCCTTCTTGCTCTTCTCCCTCTGGCCTTTCTGTGAATACTTCCCGAGTCTCTCTCAGCATGCCCCACTCTCTTCTATTACAGGGACACCAGCCTGATCAGAGGAGAGCCCACCCAAGGCCATCTTTTTTAATCACCTCAAGTTTTAAAGCCCATACTTCGGGCCCAAACCCCTGACACTGGGCCGTTGAAAAAGAGCTGAAATTGATCTCTTACAGCACTAGAGGCTAGGGAGGGAGTCGGAGATAAAGGGACTGATAGGTTAGTCACAGTCCATTCTCCACCTCCAAGATGATGCCTGAGCATCTTTAGGAGGGAGAGACCCTGTCGTCACAGAGCAGAAACAGGAGAAACAGATGGAACGTATTTGCTTTGTGGTAAAATTGAGTTCGTGAGGGAGATCCTCATGGCCATATCCCCTCCTTGTGCTTCCCTGCCTAACACAATCACATGCCTATTGTGTTTCAGCACCTGATGCTTTGGGGGTTTATTGTAGACCCCATTATTACTATAGTTAGTAGGGTCAGAGCCTATGCTCTGGCATCTCCTAGCCCACCTGTCCTCAATAAACCAATTAAAATACAAGTTATAGTGAAAAGCCAGATTGGGAAGAGGAGCAAGAGGTCCAGAGACACCGCCATCCCCCACCCCATCTACTTTTGGGATCCTGACGTGAAAGTTACACTTAAATAGAGGGCAAGAGACATGTTTAACTAGGCATCCCTGGTCAAGATGTGGTCCTGCCCATCACTGACGCAGGCGGCAGCATCTCCACTCTAGTCCTCTCCTTCCAAGTTCTCTGACAAGTTATCAGAGCTGTGGGAAAGAACTTCCTGAGAGACAATTTTCCCCCACCCCCGGCTGGCACCAGACTTCAGCCTTTCTCTTCCTCCACACGAATCTCATGGGGAAAAAATTAATTTCCTGGGGTTCATTGTTTTAATAGTTTGATAGCCAAAGGGAGGAGCGTAAATTTCTCTTTAGGGATCTTCCCTCCTGCCAAGAGAGCCACGCCATCTTCAAATACACTCCTGCTGTAAGACACTGGAGGTTGGAGACAGCTTAGGAATTTTAGAGATGCAGTTTGTAGAGGTTATATAGGGCCTGCGCCTTGATAGCAAGGTGGAAAGCAGCCATCTGGGTGAACAGGGAGTTGTGCCACGTGCCGAGATGAGCAGAGTAAAGGCCCAGCAACCTCAGTATCCCCCTCCTTTCCCAAGCTGCCGGAAGATCTCTTGGGGTAAACTAGGAAGGGGCTCCTTGTAAGGAAGTAGCTGAACTCTACACAGACCTAGGTCCATTTCCCTACTCTCTGAGGAAGGGACGGGAGATGGTGGCTAACTCAGGTTCTAAAGTGCCTCCTGTGAGAAACTGACTGCTGTGTAGATTCAGTAAGACAAAGTTTACTAAACATAACTTATGATTTAAAAAAAGAAAACCTATGGCTCTTTCCCTGTTATTTCTCACTTTCTGTATTTCTTTAGTGACTACCACTTTTTTTAATTTTAAAAAATTTGCTTACATTTTGTAAGGCAAAGGACACTGTCAATAGGGCAAAATGGCAACCAACAGATTGGGAAAAGATCTTTACCAATCCTATATCCAATAAAGGGCTAATATCCAATATATACAAAGAACTCAAGAAGTTAGACTCCAGAGAATCAAATAACCCTATTAAAAATGGGGTACAGAGCTAAACAAAGAATTCTCAACTGAGGAATACCAAATGGCTGAGAAGCACCTAAAGAAATGTTCAACATCCTTAGTCATCAGGGAAATGCAAATAAAAACAACCCTGAGATTCCACCTCACACCAGTCAGAATGGCTAGGATAAAAAACTCAGGTGACAGCAGATGCTGGAGAGGTTGTGGAGAAAGAGGAACACTCCTTCATTACTGGTGGGATTGCAAGCTGGTACAACCACTCTGGAAATCAGTTTGGCGGTTCCTCAGGAAATTGGACATGGTACTACCAGAGGACCCAGCTATACCACTCCTGGATATATACCCAGAAGATGCTCCAACATGTAATAAGGACTCATGCTCCACTGTGTTTATAGCAGCCTTATTTATAATAGCCAGAAACTGGAAACAACCCAGATGTCCCTCAAAAGAGGAATGGATACAGAAAACGTAGTACATTTACACAATGGAGTCAGCTATTAAAAACAATGAATTCATGAAATTCTTAGGGAAGTGGATGGATCTGGAGAATATCATCCTGAGTAAGGTAACCTAATCACAAAAGAACACACATGGTATGCACTCTCTGATAAGTGGACAGAATACCCAAAATACAATCCACAAACCACAAGAAACCCAACAAGAAGGAAGACCAAAGTGTAGATATTTCATTCCTTCTTAGAAGGGGGAACAAAATACCCATGGAAGGTGTTGCAGAGACAAATGATGGAGCAGACTGAAGGAAGGACAATCCAGAGATTGATCCACTTGGGAGTCCTTCCCATACTCAATTATCAAACCCAGACACTATTGTGGATGCCAGCAAATGCTGGCTGACAGGAGCCTGATACAGCTGTCTCCTGAGAGGCTCTGCCAGTGCCTAACTAATACAGAAGTAGAGGTTCACAGCCATCCATTGGACTGAGCACAGGATCCCCAATGAAAGAACTAAAGAAAAGACCCAAGAAGCTGAAGGGTTTGCAGCCCCTTAGCACGAACAACAATATGAACTAATCAGTACCCTCAGAGCTCCCAGGGACTCAACCACCAACCAAACAGTACACATGGTGGGACTCATGGCTCCAGCAGCATATGTATAGTAGAGGATGGCCTAGTCTGTCATCAATGGGAGGAGAGGCCCTTAGTCCTGTGAAGGTTCTATGCCCCAGTGTAGGGGAATGCCAGGTCCAGGAAGTGGGAGAGGGTGGGGTGGTGAGCAGGGGGAGGGGGAAGGGAAGAGGTTTTTTTTTTTCCAGAGGGGAAACTGGGAAAGGGGATATCATTTCAAATGTAAATAAAGAAAATATCTAATAAAACGAAACAAAACAAAAAGAACAAAAAGAACATCTGCTTCATTAGTGTGTGAATTTGCTTTCATCTTTAATAAATGACAATATTTTGTACCTGTAAAAAAAAATTTGCTCTCAAAATGGATTACAGAGGTCAGCAAGATGGCTCAGCAGATAAAGGTCCTGTCCATCAAGTGTGGCAACCTGTGTTTGGTCCCTGGAACTTACATAGTGGAAGGAGAGAATCAACTCCAGCCACTCTCTCCTCTCTCTCTCTCCCTCCCTCCCTCCCTCCCTCTCTCCCTCCCTCTCTACATTGCCCCCCCCCCAAATATATTGGTTAGAGACATAGCTCACAAAGGTTATATGGGGCCTGTGCCTTGAGAGCAAAGTGGAAAGCAGACAGGAAGGTGAACAGGGAAGGGAGCCAAGATGAACAGAGTGAAGGCCCAATGAAATAACTTATTAAGAAATAATTTAACTAATTGTGTGTGTGATGAAATCCGCCTGTAATCCCACTCACTTAGGAGGTAGAGGCAGGAGATTCAGATGTTCAGGATTGTCCTCAACTACATAGCCAGTCTAGGCTGCACGGGATCCTGTCTCAAAACAAAGAAAGAAAATGACCGTGCTTGGCAGATTCGACAATAGCATTGGGGGTCACAGGTTTTGTGTGTGGTCACTCGGGTTTGTCGATTCAGGATTGTGTCTACACAGAACGTGGGGGGTGGGGAGGGGATGGCACGCGGGATTGTGCTTACCTCAAAACAATGCTGTGGCCGGAAGCAAATGGAGGGAGGAGTGAAAGGGCTGGGCCAAGAAGGACAGGAAGAAGAAGAGGAGGAAGAGGGAGAAGAAAGAAGAAAGAAGAGATTGGCATGACCTCGCTTTCTCTGACCCAAGTCCCATCTTTTAAGGTTTCCTCTGCTCCCCCTCCACCCCCACCCCCGGTAGCATCAACTACTGGGGAGCAAACGATCAACACACAGAACTTTGGAAGGAGCATTCAAGATCCAAGCTATAGTTTGGTGGTCCTGAGGTAGAAGATGCTAGAGATGTCACGTGGTAAGGCTCGTCATCCAGCTCTCGCCTCCATTAGCAGTATTCTCTGGGTTTACTTCTCAATGCTGGAAGGAGAGAAAACATTAAAGCAGGCTCCTGATGTAGCAGAGGTTGTAGATCCTTCCAGAATATTTTTTTTCAAAGCATAAACCCATCTTCCAGGATGCTGGCAGGAGCACAGACATGAGGACTACCCCCTTTACGCATGCGCAGAAGACATGGCACGCAGCCATGATTACTACCCACTTCAAGCACACGCAGAAGGCGCGGTGCTCAGAACTGGTAGCTTAAATCAAACTGTAAAACACAGAGATGGCATAAAGACCTCCCAGACAGAGACTAAAGGCCCCAAAGGGTGCTTGCCTTTACAGGCTTGAATGGAGCTCACACGAACGAACGTCTTCTTGATCCTCTGTAAAGCCAGCTGGAAAATCCCCGTGAGCTCCTCCAGTTTCTCTAAGGGTATGGACAGAGCTAGGAGCCTTGGGCTGGAAGAACGAGTTGTATTTAGTTCTGACTTGGCCTGTCAAAGCTGAGCATCTTTGCTAACGTCAGTCGTCAATCTTGGAGAAGTCAGTTCCCTTCATCTCTAAAATCAGAGCAGGGGGACCCTGTCCCTCCCTGCCTGCGGAGTGCACTTCTGTGTAAGCTTTGAAATAAGTCTGCTTTGAAGCCACAGCTGCTCAACCTTAGCCACCTGCCAGAAAAGCAAGGTCAATGGGCCTCCGGGGGTGAATCGTAAAAGACTCTCACTGTGGCGGTGGGAGCTCATTCTATAAAGGGCTTGCCTTGTGAGCTTTTAGTACCTTGGTTTCCCAGAACTCATGTAAAATAGCCCACGTGGTGGTGTATGCTTGGTTCCTGGCTGGCTTTGATTGTCCAGTTGACACAGCCAAGAGTCATATGAGAGGGTGTAAGACGTAATGGTCCACCTGACACAGCCTGGAGTCATGTGAGAGGGACTGAAGAATTGCCTATTTCAGATTGGTATGTGGGCGTGTCTTGGAGAGATTATCACGATTGTTAACTGATGCTGAGGTGGGAGGGTCCAGCCCTCCCTGTGGGCCGCATCCTCCCTAATCAGGTGATCCTGTGCTTTATAAGAACGCTAGCTAAGGGCTGGAGAAGTGGCTCAGTGGTTAAGAGCACCGACTGCTCTTCCAGAGGTCCTGACTTCAACTCCCAGCAACCACATGGTGGCTGTCATGGGATCGATGCCCTCGCTGGTGTGTCTGAAGATAGCTACAGTGTACTCATATGAATAAAATAAGTAAATCTAAAAAAATAAAAAAAAAATTAAAAAAAAAGAAAGCTAGCTTACAAACAGCGTTCCTCCGTGATTTCTGCTTCAAGTTCCTGGCTTGAGTTCCTGCCTGACCTCCCTCTATGAGAGTCTGTGACCTGGAAGTATAAGCCAGAGAATCCTTTCCTCCAATACATTGCTTTTTGTCAGAGCATTTTATCCCAGAGACAAAATGAAACTAGAATAGCTTACTATCCCAGCACCGGAAAGGAGGTGAGAGGGTCCCTGAGGCTCACTGAACCCACAGCCAACCTGTGTGTAAAAGCATAGGTCCGATTACACTCTCCAGCTGCCCCCCCCCCCCCCCCCCCCCCCCATCTCTCCATCATTCTTCCTGGCTGGCACACACTGATGACATCTGACTGTAGATGGAAAACAGTCACACTGGGCTGCCTAGGACAGGCCCTAGATATTACTGTCTTTCCTTTCAATAAACGCATTGTCATGTGTGCATGATGTGGGGGGAAAGGTACACATGCATATGGAGATCAATGGACAATTTTAAAAAGTCTAATATCTCCTTCCACCTTTCTTTGGTTTATGAGATACTTTTCTGTTGCTATGATTAAAAAGATAAACAAACAAGGCAAAACAACAACAATAAAAACAAACCTACCACCATCACCAAAGGCAGCTTAAGGAACAATGAGTTTACCTGAGCTTACGGGTCCAGATGACTCCACAGTGGCCGGGATAGTGTGGCAGCCGGCATCTGGACTACGGAATTGAGAAACTGCATCTTCTACAGCAAGCATAGGTCAGAGTGATCTGGAAGTGGTGTGAGGCTATGAACTCTGAAAGCCGCTCCAGCAATGTAACATCCTCCAACTAGTCTCTACCACCTAAAGGTCCTACATCCTCCCCAACCAGGGACCGAGTATTCAAATATGAGAGCCTATAGGAGAGGCATGTCCCATCTAACTCACCACACTTGGGTTCTAGGCATTGAACTCAGGTCGCCACACTTGTGCAGCAAGCACCCTCTCCCCATGAGCCATCTCGGCAAGATTCCCTCCTCCCCTCCTGGCAATGTAAGATTCCTCCTCCCTACAGGCCAGGAGCTGGAAGAAGATCTTCAGGGGCTCATGAATAGACACTTGATGCATCTGAGACAGCTAGACGGATGACATTTACTTGCAATCGACCGCATGGTTTATAACTTCTCCCTTTCTCTGAAATCTACAAGAAGCCCCCCCCCACACACACACACATCACTCAGCCTTGAGGCTTGACTTCTCCTGAGAGCCCACACACACAGTGATATCTGATGGCCTATGGCATTGATAACTGTTCTAATTAACCTCTTACTCCAAAAGTCAGTTCATCTCAGTGTCTCCCTTGAACTCCAGACTTAGAACCATTCACCTCTCACAAAACTAAAATACACTCTTTGGAGCTGGATGGGAGAGAAAAATCTCTCATTCCCAATTCTTCCTGAACAGAGAGACAAATTCTCCCAACTAGGGAGGATGTAGGGATTCAGGATCTCAGTACTTTACATGTGGGTGGTGATGACTAAAGAAGAGGTAGAGACTAACCTCCCTGGGGGAATTCTGAGGCGCCCATCTAAGAAAGCCCTCCCAGGAAAATTGCATGTTAGTAAAATGTGGTCAGAAGAGAAAGCGCTGGAGATTTGTTGTTGTCTTGCTTGTTTTGTTTTGTTTGTTATTCATATGTTTTTGTCCTAAATTCTTACCCTGGTTCCCATACAAGCACAATGGCTTATTTGGAAGTTAGTAACTAAGATCTATCATACCCACAGTGGCTATTGTTTAAGACAGACAGCCCATGAGCCTGGAACCTTAAGTTGATATCCAGAATCTTCCTACAAGCTGAGAGTGAATATCCTGGTTTCACGGACACACACCTGGCATGTCTCTCCGTGTTACAGAGATGCTATTTCTTCATTTCACATGACTGTATTGGAACTGCCAATCAAAACTCTCTAATCTCCACCTTGGGCACAAGCTCCGAAGCCAGTCCCACAACACACAGAGGAAGCTCCACTCCCAGGCACTCTAACTGATGTTATTGAATTTGTCTCTCTGTTCAGGAAGCATTGGGAATCCAGCTCCAAAGAGCATATTCTAGTTTTGTGAGAGGTGAATGGTTTTAAGTCTGGAATTCAAGGGAGACACTGAGATGGACTGACTTTTGGAGTAAGAGGTTAATTAGAACAGTTATCAATGCCATCAGATCAGAGGCAAGGAGGACACAACATCTGTCCCAACACCAGGAGTAACTGGGACCAGCAGGACCCAGGCACACAGGAACTCTGCCAGCCCAGTGGCTCGGGTTGCTTCGGGTCTGTCTGGGATGGCCAGTGCCCTGAGCAGACCTTGGGCACAAACTCTGCAGCCAGTCCCAAAACACCCAAAGGAAGCTCCACTCCCAAGGTGCTCTAACAAGCCCAGGATCACAGGATCCCAGAATCACAGGATCACAGAGATAACTTGACTCTG
>NW_022196891.1:25302614-25305713 GCF_008632895.1 Mastomys coucha | reverse complement strand
GTATAATCCATATATACTTTCAGCTTGTTTGTTCGTGACAGTGTCTTGCTGTGTACAACATAATGGTCAATATAATTTGAAATCTTGCTTCTTCTATCTCAGCCTCTCTATTAGTAGTATTGTTTATTTCATGTTTTTACACTATACTATGGTTTTCAGAACAGCTTACATATTTCAAAAGTATATACCCAAAAAAAACATAGACAATTAAATTGGGAGGGAGCTTGTAAGAGAACAACAAAGAGTGAGACTGAATGCTTTGCTTGACATTTGTAACTCTTGTATCAAGTTTGAAGAAGAGGACTTTATAAGTTACTCTTTCTCTGAGATGAATGCTTTTCCAAATTATTAGAGCCAATGAACCAGATTCTTACCCTCACCTAATGTCTGTGCCACCCTCCAAGCAGAAATTGTTGATTGAAACAGTTGGTGAATGACTTCATGGATAGACCATCTTAATACATACACCATTTCTTAAATGAATGTAACCTGTTCTCTGTGGACTGAGAATAAAGTCACCCATTCAAGTCAAATAGCTTTGACCATAGCAGGAAGTCTGTATCTAAAAACCATGCCTACAATTCATTCCTTGGCCCAGCAGAACTGTCAACTCTCAGCTTAGCTACAATGGAGGTAAAATCCTTTGGTGATGTGAGGGTCATTGCAGTACAGCCTTATTACAATGAAATCCAATGTCTAAAAATTGTTCTTATTTTGGGCTTGTACCACAGTAAGAGCCAAGATTTTAAGCTCTACTAAATACAAAACAAACAAACAAACAAAAAGATTTTATATATTTATGTTCATTTAAGAAAATACTAGTAGTGATGTATTGTTTTGAAATATACAGTTAATGTTTGGAGTTATTTAAAATTTATATTGAGAAAAACATGTATTTTCAGTATTGCTGTAAACAAGCATCTACATAAGACTGTTAAATTGATTGTTGTTTTATATCACACAACTTTTATAATACTCATTTTTATTGTTATAATATTTTATAAATTTTAAAGAAATATGACAAAAAAGGATATTGTAGGTATTGAAGGGGGGTCTCTGGGAGGAGTTGGGGTACAAAAGGGAAACAGGAATGTGAGTTAATTCTATTTACTTAAAATTTGTTTTTAAATGTTAACAAATTCAGATAAATTGAAATCATGTAACTTTTCTCATCATAATGCAATAAAACTTAAAAAACAAAAAAACAAAAAACAAAAAACAAACACTCTGTAATCTCACTCTCCTGAAGAGGAGGCGTGGCCTGGGAAGACCGACTCACTCCAGCCAATCAGCTCCCTCTTCCTGAGAACCTGCTGAGTGAGGCAGGTTAGGGTGCTTAGCCAGCATCCGCTGCTTTCCCTGGTAGAATCCAGAGCCAGGCTTGTCAAAGACTCCGCTGTTCGATTCTGTACTCCACTCTGTGAGATAAGCAGGGCCTTTTCCGTAAAAATTTTACTTGACTGTGTTACTCCGCTTCATTTATTGAACATGTTAATGTGATTTTCAGTTTATAGACAGAGAAACAGAACTCCTCCCACCTGCTGTAAGACAGAGTCCTTTGCTGACCAGCAGCTCACCCCCTAGGCCAGGCTGGCTGGTGGTAAGCTCTGGAGTTCCTCCTGTCTCCATCTCTCCAACACTGAGGTTACAAGCGTGCGCCACCGTGCCAGGTACTTTTTCTTGGGTTTGGGGACTCAGACTCAAGTACTCACACTCCCAAGCAAACACTTTACCAACAGAGCCATCTCCCAGCCCTGTTTCTTGAGTTTTAGCTAGCTCAGATTGGTCGTACTGGAAGATCTCCCTGAAGTTTCCTTCCCCCAGTATACAGCCCCCAAATACCCGTCTATCGTTTAGACAAATAGCCTGTGATGCTTCTGTGCTGTACAAAGCCAATCATGAATCCCACGGAATTTAATCTAAAATATGGTCATCACTGGATATCCAGCTGGAAGGCAACTTACCTCAGAGCGGTGCTTGTGACAGAAAAATAGAAACAACATAAGAGCCAAAAATTAAAAAACGTGTACAGGCGCCAACCTCAGGAAAGTTTGCCTGAATAGTGACGTGTGGACACATGCCCAGACGAGCATCCTGGCTTTGACTTTCAGTCGCATGTTTAATCATTTACACGAGCTATTCAACACCACTGTCATAAAGAGTGGCTTTGCCGAGCTGTAGGGCGCTAGTGTTTTTAACATGCATAAGGTAGGCTGGGCTGAGCCATAATGTTGGGTAGCTTGCGTGTGTGTTAAATGTGTTCTTAAAGTAAATATTTCAATGTACAGTGGGTTCATTTGAATATATTCCCCTTGTAAATCAATGCACATGTGTGGTCAAATACATTATGGTATAGTCATCTAAGAACTGTTCATTAACAGCTGGCCTGACAAGGGTATGCCCATTGGTATAACCATCATGTGCTGTAAATTTGTATACAGTTCAAATAAAAAATATTTGTTCATATGTATCTTTGATGGAAAGATTTTTACAAGTATATCTGTATAGATATGGTAAATGTGTGTAAGAGTTAATATGTAAATAGTTTACCGGAATGGAAATTACATTTATGCCTGGTAATGTAATGATAATGGTAAATTATTTTGAGTTTTATATTCACTGGTGTGTGTGTGATACGTGTGTGACACGTGTGTGTGTGTGTGTGTGTGTGTGTGTGTGTGTGTGATGCAGTCTCATGGAACACATGCAGGCTGGCCTCAAGCTTACTAAAGATAACCTTGAACTTTTGACCTTCATGCTTTCACTTCCCAAGTGAAAAGTCATCTAATTGCTTCTAGGATTTCAGGCATGCTCCACCATACCTGGTTTATATAGCGCTAGGGATATATTTCTCAAATTTTCAAAAGCAACCTTTAGACTGGTCCAGGAATGGGCAAGCCAGTTAAGTCTGCCATTCCCAGCCTGACCCGAGTTGATAGCTGATATCCCACAGTCCTGGCCATCTGGATGGTAAGCTGCACCCTATCCAGGGAGATCATTAGAAAGATTTCAGGTGTCACATATCATTCACCAAGCTGTCAAGAACACAGTCTAGAAAGACAAGTAAATTCAAGGAATTAAAGCAGTAGGAGTCTGGGG
>NW_022196891.1:25286121-25302604 GCF_008632895.1 Mastomys coucha | reverse complement strand
GGGGGTGTAGCACTGGTGGTGGGGTGCTTGCCTGCCTCCGTGAAGCACTGAGTTCCACTCTCAACTGCACATAGACTGAGCAAGGTGAAGGTGGACCATGCCTGGAACCCCAGGTTCCTGGGGGTGGCTGGGAGGGTGTCAGGAAGATCAGGAGTTAAGATCATCCCTCAAAACACAGCGGCTCAAAGGCAGCCTGGGACACATGATTCCCTGCCTCAAAGATGTGGGAGCGGTGAGGGAAAGCAACACGAAAAAAAGAAAAAGAAATATGTATTGGGGTAAAAATGCAACAGATCCCATTTGTAAGGTCTGTAGGAAAGTTTCTCTAAATATCCTTTTGAAGTACCGAGGAAATCAGCTGAAGCAAGTGAGCAGGTTTGGTTGGAGGAGGTCAGGTCTCCAGCCAGTCTGGAAGATGAACACCACTCTAAGAACCTTAAAGCCGAGCTCACGAACACAGGGAAATAAATCTCTCAGGCTCCATCCCTCCCTCAGCTCCTTGGGAGGCCTATGGGCACTGCTGGGAAGGATGTGGTCAACTACTTTCTTCTCCAGAGAGAACTTAGAATAGAGATGACTGTGGCCTTTATTTTGACTTTGACCTCATGTCCCCAAGCATCCCTACCATCAAGGGCATTCTTCACCCACAATGGAACACCACTCATTCTCTCCACATCTATGGGGCAGTGACCTGTGCACTGACAACCTGGTCCCCAGTCGAGCACAGGCCTGGAACCACAGTGACCCTAAGGGATGGAAGGTGTTTGGCCACACCTCCTGGGACCCTGGCTCCTGTTGCAGCTACAGCCTCCCACAACCTTCCCTCACCCCTACTCCTTCACAGAGGTGTGTGGCCATCAATCAAGTAGGCAATGCTCCAAGCTCCTGATATTCTGTCTGGACTCCACCCTATAGTTACCTGGCAACAGCCTGCTATGCTCTTCCCCACAGTTACCTGGCAACAGCCAGGATGGCCCAGCCCACTATAAAAGGAGCTGCTTGCCCCCTCCTCTCTCTCTTACCTCTTATTCTCTTGCTCTCTTACTCTTGCTCCCTTCCTCTCCCTCTCTCTGCCTTCCCTTCCCCCATCTCTCCACATGGCCATGGCCTGCCTCTGCTTTTCTACTCATTCCTTCTCTCTGCCTTTCTACAATAAACACCACCTCAAAACCATGGATTGCCTCTTCTCATGCCGTTCTGGAGCAATGGAGCAGGTCTCCCTCTACAGAGCCTTGCATCTAACCTCTCACCAGGAGGCCTCCCTGTGCTCCAGTCATGGTCTCCACCAAACCAACCAGCCTGCCGAACCTGCCTATGACTCCCCTTCCCCCACCACCACTCATAACCTGCCAGAGCTCCGCCCCCTGCCCTTTTCCCTCCAGCCCCGGGCCAGAGTCCGCCCCAGAGTCCCAATCTGTTCTCACCTCTTCTGAGACATACAGCGACATTTGGGATGTCCAAGAGCGAACCTGTCTTCCCTCCATGCGGCCCAGGGACCCCAGAACTGGCTCTCTCGTGGTACCCAGTGGCATCTGTGGTACCCGAGAGTCAGAGCCCGACCTCAGCAGTTCCTCGGGGACCCCAGACTGCGCCTTTTCCCATTCCCTGAGCTGGGTCCTTCGGCTTCTCACAGCCCAGCGCCTGCCCTGCAGTTCTGTGGGGTGTGGGCAGTCTAACTCCCCGTGTCCACCTCGCCCAGGGACCCTAGTCCCAAGCAGATGTGGGACCCCATTTTTACCCCCCCCACACACACCTATGGATCTTAACAGCAGAGCTTCTGTGTTGCAGTTTGAGTAAGTACCTCGTACAAATATATCCATACATATATTCCATATATGTATGGATATATACATATATTTGTATGTATCCATATATATATGGAACCCCCAGGTGAGGAGCCTTGGGTACTTAATCCTCTCTTTACTCATCCTCTGAGAGATGGCAAAAGTTAGCTCCACCTTCTCAGCTCTCAATCATCATCTCTACCCTCCTTTCCAGAGGGTAGAAGGTGCCTCCATCAACTGAGAACGAAAACACCATGTCACTTTTCCGATTTCTCTTAAAGTAGCCAGGTATGTCCTTTTTGGTCAAGGAAGTTTAAGAAAAAGACATTTAAGAGGTGAAGGAGATGGCTCAGGGGGGCCAAGTGCTTTCAGGGCCCCGTGTTTTATCCCCAGAACTGATGTGAAAAATCCAGGTAGAGTGGTGTGCGCTGGTCATCTTGTGTTATCCATAGGTTCCCTGTGTCATGGCTGCCAACCAGCGGAATCCACTTGGTGAGTTCCAGGACAGGAAGAGACCCTGTCTCAAAAGATAAGGTGGACAGCATGCAGAAGAAATGATATCTGAAGTTGTCTACACATGCATATACATGCCTTCACACACATGCATACATGCGCACACCAAAAAGGAATAACAACCACCAACAACAATCAACAACAACAACAACAACAACAAATTTTGGGTTTATTTCTTTGTCTCTTAGCAGATATGTATTTTAATATACGTATGCAGATAAAGGTGTTGACTAGATAGAGAGTGAGAATAGACGTCTCTGTTATTTTCCATTGGAGGATGAAACCACGGGGTAAAACGGAAAGTCCTCAGAACACAACCTGATTGTTCTGTGAGATACATTTCCAGAAAAAGTTACAATCATTATTCTCTTTAATCCAAGGTTATCATCACAAACCACTACTGTGGTTGTGGTCATCAATAGCTGCATCATTGAATTCCCCAGAAGAATTTTGGGAAACTAAAAAAATGCCTGTATCCAAGCCTTATCCCTAGAAATAAGACACAAACAACTTGGGGTAGGAACATCAGTTATTTGGTATGCATCTGTCTTGTGAGTCTGCATATGTATGTGTGTGAGTGTGTGTAAGTGTATGTGCAAGTGTGTGAGCCCATAGATCTATCCGGAGAAGCCTGAGGATGACACTAGATGTCATTCTATATCACTGCCCACCTTATTTTTTTAAAAGCACCTCTCACTGACCCTGAAGCTTGCTTGGTAATATGGGCTAGGCTGGCCGGCCGGGGAACCCCAAGGAACTTCCCGCCTCTACCTTCAGCATGAGTTTCAGACTCAAAAGTAGGTTCTGGAGGCCAGAACTCAGACCCTCATGTTTGTACAAGAAGCACATGACCGACCCGTTGTGCCATCTCCTTTGCCTGTCCAGCAGTTTTCTATCATGTGTGAAGGTTTCTTAGGGTGGTGGGATTGAACCTGGGGCCTTGAACCTACAAGATAAATATTCCGCCTCTAAGCCATGTCCGTATGTTAATGATTCTGCCTCCATTACTTGAGTATTGGAAATTGTCCCCCAGAGGTAGGACAATGTCAGCTGTGATTTTGTAACTGATCTTAGGCCCGGGTCTTGGGTGGGCTGGATGGTGTAGAGTTAACTCTGCTATACATAAAACCACTTATAGAATAGTTAATGAGATTTTCCTATGGATCCCTGGAGGAAGGCATAACTAGCTCCACTCTATTTTATTTGTGTTACATTTATTTATTATTGTGAGTGTATCTGTGTGCCTCTGCTCAAGTGTGGAGGTCTAAGAACCTCCTGGGTCCCAGAGACAGAACTTAGTCCATCAGGTTTGACAGCAAGTGCTTTTTGCTCAGCCAGCTCTATTTTTTTTTTTTTTACTGTGTTGTATGTGTGTGTGTGTGTGTATGTGTGTGTGTGTGTGTGTGTGTCATGTGTTGGAATGGTGGCAGTCGCTTCTGGAAGTACCACACTAGGCCTAGACAGTTCTACGTGTAAGAGGTTTAATTGAGAGGGAGTAGGGGTAGTGGCGCGGAAAGAGAAGGGAGAGAGAGAGAGAGAGAGCAGGATGGAGGAATTGTCCCATATATATGGGTTGTGACGTAGTAGTCGCAGGTAAAGGTGGGAGCTGAACCCAATGGATTCTGGGAATGTGGTGGCTGTTGTCCTGGCAACAGGTCTGTGGACCCGCCCATGTATCACTGCAGGCTCTGAATGCTAACAATGTGTGTGTGTGTTTGCATGTGCATTTGAGTGTAGATAAGAGGTGAACCTCAGGTGTCGTCAAGGTACCGTCCACCTTGTTTGTTGTAAGACAGGTCTCTCGACAGGCGGTGGTGGCGCACACCTTTAATCCCAGCAGTTGAGAGGCAGAGACAGGTGGATTTCTGAGTTCGGATCCAGCCTGGTCTACAGAGTGAGTTCCAGGATAGCCAGGGCTATACAGAGAAACTCTGTCTAGAAACCAAAAAAACAAAAAACAAAAAACCAAGACAGGTCTCTCCCTGGCCTGGAATTCACCAAATGGCTAGGCTGGCTGGCCATTGAGTACCAGGGGTCCTTTGGTCTCTGCCTCCCCAGCACTGAGACTGTGAATACACATCACAGTGCCCAGTTTCTTCCACATGGTTTCTGAGGCTCCAAGTCAGCTCCTCCAGCTTGCCCAGCAAGCATTTTTTTTTCTTCCCAACTGAGCCATCTTCCAGCCCCAACTAACTCTGTTTTATATATGATGGAACTGGGTCTCAGACAAACTTAAGAACCTGCACACACCACCAATAAGCAATGGAGTTACAGTTTGTGATGCTGAGGCCGGGGCTCTGGGTCGACCTTCCCTAGCAATTCTTGCCCTCCACAATAATAACCCCTCTTGCCTCTCCTCCCTTCTCATCTGCCTTTGTCGCCATAACCTATCCATGTCCACACTAGCCCCTACCAGCTGTCCAGGCTCCTCTCTCTCCCTCTGATTCTTCGCTACTGTTCAGGAAGTTGTATCTGCCTAGTGGTCCTAAGGCCCACATCTCTAAATCATGCCCCATGCCACACCATAGATAGAAGAGAACTCATTCTACAGCAGGAAAATGCTCAACTACAACCAGTGTAATTGGTGGTCATGAGAGCAGAGACACCGGAGCAGCTGCCCCATTTGCTGGGTGCTTCTCCGTCTGCTCTAGCTACAGCTTCACAGCTATGCTTTAAAGATCCCCGTGGACTTGTCGGGACATTTCACACGTTATCAAATACACACATTAAGGTTGGTCAATAGCATTCAAGGAGCAGAGACTGTTATGTGAGAATAAAATGTGCTGTAAAATGAGATTTTAGAGTGACGGAATGGAAAAAACTAGAAACCCCTCACCAACAGGAGCCACCCAATGAGCTCTAAGCCCCGCCCCCGTCCCCGCCCACCCTAGTACCTTCCTTGTGTGAAAGAAGCCCTCTACATCCCACAAACCTGAAAAAAATAACATAACAGGAAGCCTGTGGCTCGAGTCTTTGACTCACTCTATCTGCATCTTGCACTGATTTTATCTTTATTACTATGAAGACAGTGGGCAACTTTCTGATTTTTTTTTTTATTTACATGTATTTATATATTTATTTTATGTTTTGAGACAAGGTCTCGTGTAGCCCAGTGTGGTCTTGAAGTCTTGTTATATAGCTGGGGGTTGCATTGAACCCTTGATCCTCCATCACTCGCTGAATTTCAGATGTGTACTATTGTGATCATAAAAGGAGAAAGAGCTATAAGAATATGTTCTGGCGAGGTGTAGGCGAGCCCATGCCAAGGCATCCCTTCCCCCTGAGGGACCAGACACACACCGGTATAGTATACAATAGAGTTTATTTAGGGCATGGAGAGGAAGGGGAGTTAAGAAAGTAGCAGAGGCAGAGAAAGGCAGAGAGAAGGAGAGAGAGTAGAGAATTAGGGGCTGGCCATAATCACGTGGAGAGAGGAGGGAAGGGGATGGGGAGAGAGGGGGAACAAAGGGGCAAGAGGCAAGGTAGAGAAGCAGGAGTAAGAGAGAGAAGAGCAGGCAAGCAGCCCCTTTTATAGGGCCAGGCCTACCTGGCGGTTGCCAGGTAACTGTGGGGAGGAGGATACCTGGCTATTGCCAGGTATCTGTGGGGATGGAGTCCAGACAGAATACCAGCATGTACCACCATACCCAGTACCAGCCAGGGAATAAAAAAAGGGTGGTCCAATGTATGTATGTGTTTCTGTCTGTCTGCCTGCATCTGTGTCTGTCTGTCTGTCTGTCTGTGTTTATGTATGTATGCTATATACATGCATGCGTATGTGTGTGTAATACAAATACACACATGCCATTGAGCACAAACAGAGGTTAGTCTTCACCTTCTACCTTGCTTGAGACAGGCTCTCATCATTGTTGCACAGGGCAGGGGGTGAGCTGGTTAGCAACCTTCTGGGGAATCCCCCTGCCTCTGCCTCCCACCTCTGTAGGAGTGCTGGTATTGCAGATACATATCCTACAGTGTCCAACTTTACCCGTGATCTGAGAATCTGAGCGTATGCTCTCAGGCCTTATGTGACCCTCTCAATGAGGGAGGCTCCATATGAGGACAAGCAGCCTTTGAGCATGAGTATAAAGGACACAGAGAGGGAGCCGTGTGCCTCTGTAGGACGACGCGGGCAGGAGGTTCAGTGCCTGCTTGTAAGCTCCAGGAACCAGGCTTAGCCTACAGCTGGTCTGGGCTGTCCTTCCAGTGATGGATGACACTGCCAGCCACCAAACTTGGCCACAAGTTCCAGGATGTGTTTTTGCCTGTCAGGTTTCTCATAGAATCCCAAACCACCCAAGTGAAAAACCCAGTATTTATGCCAAAGGCAAACAGGAGAGGGATTATTCCTTTTATCTGGAGCCTCACAAAAGGAGTCTTTTTACTAGAGGGAAACTCCCTGGCACATGGAAAAGGGTTTGGGGTTTAGAGTTGTGATTGTCGATTTTTTTTTCTTTAAATAAATCCATTTCCTACACAAAGCAAGGAAGCCCTAAAGCGCTGGTGCATTTAGTCAGTTCCAGACACACTTCCCTCAGTCCCCAAAGGGAGCCTTTGCAAGCTGCCCTGCTGAGACAGGAACACAGCCCTCTGGGATGGCTAGCCCTGACTGGACTGGATTGCAAATCGGTAGGCTGCCGGCTGCCTCTTGAGTGGTGCTGGTACTGGCCACTTTGTGGGCCCTGCTGGGGCCCTCCAAGATCCACAGGGATCCCTCCTATTCGCCCCAGCCCTCGGGCCCAACTCAGACCTATGCTTTTGTTTCATTGGGTGTTTTTTATTAGCATTTATTTATTGTTTTATAGTCAAGGAAAATAACCCTTTGTAAGATTCAGAAAACATACAAGAGAACAAAGACCTGTGTTTGAAATCTCCATACCCCTCCCACCCAGAGAGAAGCAACACAGGCAGCCACTCTGGCCTGACACTTGCTAGTGAGGCTTCCTGGATTTAGATTGTCCATCATGTCTTGTGTCCAAAGCTCTCCGGGGAGATAGGGAGATGGTTCAGTCTTCAAGATACTGGCCGTCCAAGCATGCAGACTTGAGTCTGATGCCCGGCACTTTCATTAAAAGTCACACATAGGGATGTAACCTTATAATCCTAGGACTGAGGTGGAAGAGACAGGTAGATTCCTGAGGTTTGCTGGACGGACAGACCAGCTCAGCCAAATCAGAGAGTTAAAAAGTGAGCAAACCGACTGTAGAGCTGGCTAAAATGATTAAGAACACTTGCTACTCTTGCAAGAGGATCCAGGTTCGATTCCCAGCACCCGTTCAGCAGCAGCTCACAACCATCTGTAACTCCAGTCCTAGGAAATCCAATAGCCTCTTCTGTCTTTCTTGAACACCAGGCACTCGTGAGCACATACATGCAAGCAAAACACCCACAAACATTGTTGGCATTTAGTCTAGTGGTGCATGCTGGTATTATTTGCTGAAGGAGGCAGAGGCGGGAGAATTAGAGCAAGAAGGCAAGAGAGAGAGGAGGGGGTGATCAGCCCCTTTTAGAGTGAGTCAAGTACACCTGGCTGCTGTCAGGTAACAGTGGGGCGGGGCCTAAACAAAATGCCATCACACAGAAGGTAATAAAATAAATCAATCCAAAGTATACACATTTTTTTAAAAACGTCAGACACCTTGTCTCAAATCCAAGATGGAAGGTACATATGTGATTGTGTGCATGTAGGTATATGTGCGTTTTGTGTACATATAGGTACATGTGTGTTTGTGTGCACAGATACATATTGTGTGTATGTACGTGTAGGCACATAGGTGTTTGTGTACATGTGGGTACATGTGTGTTCCTGTGCACATAGGTGCATGTGTGCGCATGTTTCTTATACATTATTTTTTAAACCTGGGAATTCCTTTTCTTTCCCCTCTTCTTCTCCCTCGGCCTTTGGCAATTGTCTGGGGGCTCCCAGGGGTTCCCTTCCAAATCCCTGGGATCCTGAGAGCTGCAACTCTTGAGCTACAGCTGCAGCTGAACAGGTTTCCTCATACTGAAAGGCATCTAGAGCCACCCAGAGATGGCCACCTCAGCAATTGCAAATGGTGTCAAGGCCTGTGCACTGCTCCAGCAGTAGCGAGATTAGCTGCCTGCTGCACTGCATCAGCCTGCAGGTTAATTGGCTCATGTGACAGAGACAGAGAGCCAACCGCCGCCCGTTACCCTGAAGCGCTTACAGCCAGACTCTCTTGTGCTCCGTAACCCTTCTCGCATTCTTCTGAAGCTTCCAAGAGACAAGAAAAGGACGGAGCCTTAAAGAAGAGGGATAGCTTCCCATTAGCCACCCATCTAGAAGGCAGCTCTTCTTCCTTATCCTCCACTGCCTCCCTCCCTGACTCAGAAGCCTTGAAGGCATCCATGGATGAACCAAGCACTCTGTCTTTTTGTCATCTGATAGACCCACGTCCTTTAGTTTCTGGTTTCTATCTGACTCCTGGTCTCTGAGAAGATTTGGCTAAGGCTTTTGTTGGTTGGCTCTTTAGAGTATCTTAGGAGTCTCTGAAGTCTCCTGAAATAATTACCAGCCCACCGATTCTAATACACAGTTCATCATATTCTAACATTGACTGCCCAGGTGCAAATCTATATTCCCTTCAGACTTAAGAGCAAATTTCCCCTGAGTAATGCCTGCCCTGCTCTTTTATCCTAGCTACTATTGATCTTCCTACCCCATAGCCCCTTGCAGTGTGCCAATAATTTTGTTATAGAAACCTTTTATTAATGGACCCCCCTGGCTTAATTTTGTTTAGGTAACTTTAAAAAGAAAAAGACAAAAGAAAAAGAGCAACAGTTTGAAAAAAAAATGTTATTTGCTCCAAAAGTTAGGCCACCTGTGAAGTGGTTTGTGGGAGTTGAGGTGTCAGTGTGAGTGGGCAGCGCTGTCATAAACAGAAGTTCTACCAGCTGTCACAGTGAGTCACCCGGAACAGGAGGATGTCCCATTAAGCTGCAGCTTGTGATTATACCCAGAGCTGGGTGGCACCAAGCCCAGAAGTGACTGACACATCGAGACCTAAGCCAACCAGACACCTCTTGGGCTGACTGTCCCCATGATGCCGAGACACCCTGAGAAAGGCCCAGGATGTACGCAGAGAGACTGTGGGTTGACATGTCAGACATGTTTGACGTGAGAAGGAATGTTCTACCGCCATATCAGCCTCTACACAAACCGATTAAATCAATCTCCGAGAGAGGAGCTGGTTTTCCCAGGCTGACCGAGGTCTCTGAGGGGTTAACTGTTTCTTCAGAGTGAAAGTAATGACAGGAAAGACCAGACCCACAATCCCAGGGGTCTGACCACAAGTGAAGCTGCCATCAAAACTCCCCGACAGGAGGTCAGCGGCTGGACCCAGGGCAGAAGCCTTGCGGAGAGCTCACACCTGCTCAGACCTGGGCTTAGACCTGGGCTTTCCAACCTCGCTGGCCGGGCCTCGGTTGCCACAGATGCAGGTTACATCACACTCTCGAACGGCTGTGGTTAGGCAGAAGTGACTGCACACCGAGCAGAGCCATCTTCAAGTCTGCTTTCATCCTGATGTTGTAGATCTCACCTAGCTAGCTCTGAGATTAGAGAACAGAAGATAATTAAATTCACTGTATGCTCTCTCTAAACACCCACCCTGTTAACCTGGGGTCATACCAGAAACTCTTTTAACTGAGGAGCATTCAGTATTAAGGTTGTTAAAGACAAATTGTTTCTATGGATAGGCAGATGTTTGGATAGATAGGTACATGGTTGGTTAGATGGATGAGATGGATAGATGGTTGGCTGATGATTGGCTAGGTGGGTATGTGGATGGGTGAAGGAGGGATGAATGGATGGATGGATGGATGGATGGATGGATGGATTAAAGGTGGTTGGTAGATGGATAGATGGTATAAGTAAGATGGATGAATGGGTACATACACTGGGTAGGTAGATATGTAATGGGGTGCATATAGTGTGTGTGTGTGTGTGCGCGCATGCGCGCGCACGCGCTCAATGTGGGAGATGAGGAGATAAAAGGATAGATAGGTAGACTAAGAGATAGAAAATAGAAGACTGAAAAAGGAATCAGGCATAAATTTCAGAAAATGTAGACGAAGAAATTAAGTAGCTGTTTGCCTTGACAGCACAAAGATCCCAGCACTTAAAACAGAGGGGTGGGGGGTCGGGGACAGGATGTATATTGTTAATAATAGGAGAAAACAAGTCTGGGAATGTGAGATATCACCACACATTACATGGTTTAGAGAGAAGAGGGCAAGCAGTATCGTGGTGCCAGTGGGGAACGGCAGAGAGGAGAAGATCTTGGGAAAGGTAAAGGAGCCTTGCTTAGCCAGGTCATTTTGGCAAAGTGTCTTTTATAGTCGGAACCCTTGAGGCAGGCACAGCCTTTCGCCACCAAGTGACATCATGTCACGTAGCCATGTGTCCACACATCCTACTGATTCCTTCACTTCACCAACTCACAGCATGTGTGCAAAAGGCACCTGAGAGATGCTCTCGGCTTAGAAGGGTTTACTGCTGTGCCCATGTATAGATGAAACCGAGACCTCGCTTTCCTCAAGGGTTGTACAGGGTGAAAGCCTTTACCCTCTGCAGCTGGAAGAGCTGCATTCAATGAACTTATAAATAGCCTTTGACACCCCTGGCACATAGGACTTTGTCTTTTCCTGCCCCTCCTTCGAGTCTTTCACTAAACCCAGCAATGCTCCACTAGAGATCAGGAAAAGGAAACATATTTCAAGTCTCCTACCATTGTGCTATTTGTTGACAGTAGATAATTTTGTAAAAAGGTTAAAGGGCTGGCTACAATGGTTTTGAGGGTCAAGTGTAAATTTCCTCTTGAGCAGGGACCATCAAGGAGCTAGGGGGTATAGCTCAGTTGACAGGGTACTTGTCTGGCATGAACAAAGCCCTGATTCCATCTCCACTATATTGAATAAAACCCACCATAGTAGTGTACTGCGTAGGAAGTAAGTGGAGACAGAAGGATCTTAAGTTCAAGATTATCTTTGGTTATAGAGTAAACTTGAGACTGACCTGGGCTACATAAGATCGGGTATTAGGAAAGAAAGAGAGAAAGAAACAAAGAAACTGAGAGTTGATGAGTAATGCTGTTCTGAGACTGAGGGAAAGCCCTATGCAGCTCTGCTTTCACCAATCCTATACATAATATGCAGGATCCTCAAGGGCCGCATGGGGACCACACCACCCTTTCTCCAGCTTTTTCCAGCTTACTAACCCCTCCCCCCTCACATCATCCACATCAGCATCCTTACGCTGTTGCGCTGGTTATTCTTAACTGTTAACTTGATATAACCTATAATCATTTGGGATGAGCATTTCAATTGAGGAATTGTCTACATCAGGTTGGCATGCTTGTAAGTAAGTCTAGAGAGATAGTAGGTTATCTTGGTCACTAATTGATATAGGAGCGCCCTGCCTACTGTGGGTGGCACCATTCCCTAGTTTTGTATGAGTTGTGAGGGGCTAGTTGAGTTTTAAGCAAATAGGCAAAATGGGCGCATTCACTTCTCTCTGGTCTCGACTGTGGATGTGATGTGGCTTCTTGAGTTCCTGCCAATATTTCCCTGAAATGACAGACTGTAACTTAAGAGTTGTAAGCAGAAAATAAACCTTCCTCTCTATGTTGCTTTTGGTCAAGATATCGTATCACGGAAACAAGAATGATGTTCGAACAGGTGTCTAGAGGTTTTGTACAGTGAATGGTCTCCACCAAGTGCTTGTTAAACCGACATGTCCATGCAATTCTGATGGAACTCATTTTGGAAAGTAATTTGGTAAAAGTCTCCTAGCTGAGAATATGGCTGTAGACCAGTCTCCATCCTCTTCATCTTTGAAATGAGCCCTGAATTTTAATGAGGCACACATCCAAGCTAGATACTATATTTTATAGACATAGCATATTTACACGGGGTCATGTGTCATACCTGATAGTAAATGGCATGGTGTCCTCTTGTCCATTTACTCCCTTACTAGCTGTGTTGATGAGAGCTATAAACCTCTTAGACCGTAAACAGAAGCTGGATGCAGACAAGTCCTGGTCACTCCTTCTGCTGGAACCACTTAGAGATGGTGTACTCTAAGAAATAAAACCTCCCTTCCTTAAGTTGCTTTTGTCAGGTAGTTTGCCTCCAGAAACATCTAGAGTAATTAACACAGACACCAGGATAAGGGGACAATCCTACGCACCTAACAGTAACAATAAAAATCACAAACTAGGCTTTTGTGCAATTGCACATGTGTGGGAGGGTGAATGTGTATGTGCAGATGGATGCATGCATATGTGCAGGTATGACTGCATGTGTATGTAAATCCATGTGGAAGCCAGAAGTCAAACTCATGGTATTCTTCCAGATCTATCTGATCTGTTTTTAGAAAGGTGGTCTCTCACTGGGACCTTCGGCTCACCAATTAAGTCTGGTTGGATGACCATCAAGCCTTCTACATCCTCCTGCCTCAGCCTCCCCTGTGACAGGATTACAGTTGCACAGCACCACACTCAGCTTCTTTTTACATGGCTTCTGTGGAAGAAACTCAGGGCCTTATGTTCAAGCGGCCAGCACTTTTCCCACTGAGTACATCCCTAGCTCCCCGACCAATCACATTTCTCATAGACAGGTTCAGAACAAATTCACAGTTGGATTTCATCCTAGTATGCAGACCCTAGCGAAGGTTCTTCTAGAAAGAGCTCTTACTAGACCGGGGATAAATAAATTCAAGGGTACAGGCCCTGATTCTCAGCCCTAACATCCCTGTAAGAATCCCCCAGAAGGAAGAGCATCCCCTCCCCACAGCCAGGTCAGCATATGAGTTTGCCTTTCCCACAGTTTTCTCGCCCATGAGGGGCAAACATGTTGATGGTCCTTCCCAGAGAGGTTCTTTCTACGGAGATCCCTCTGCTCCACTTCATCTCCTTGGTTGTTAAGTTGTGCCTGGGGAAGGAGAGGTGTGTGTGAGAGAGACAGAGAGAGCTGCTGTCTCGGTGCTACTGGTCTTCCAGTCTTCTGCTTCAAACAAATGTCATGCTTGATGATGAGATGAAAGTGGAGCCTCGGAGCATGGGCGACAAGCCAAGCCCAAATACCAAACTGGCACAGGCAGGTGTCTGAGTTCTCATCTGAGCTCTGTCATCTCTCTACTTAAAGATCTGGAGAACTATGCTCACCCACACCTTGCCTAAGAAGTCCACTTTAAAGGCATTAAGAGAACCCCACTAATAGTTAAGGGAGACCTGTATAGCAACTGAAGCCCAGGGCTTTCTTTTAAGCCAGAAAAAAAAAATAGTAAAACACGGCAAAGATCTCTGCCACGTTTGTTTAACAGCCACATCAGAGAGCGACAATCCTAACAACTAACTGTGTTTGATGTGAAGGTGCCAACTTGACAGAATCGCACCTTGGACCATCTCCACTTCCTCTCAGCATTGTTTCTCCTTTTAGACAACACAGAGCTACATCTTCCGATGCTTCAACTTTTAGGGCTTTAAACGGTGGTCAGAAAAAAAAATATAAAAATAACTAAAGAATACATCCATAAAATGTGGCATAAATATGTTGAAGTGTTACCATAAAAGTTGGAACGTTTGGACGTATGCTTTAGTGTGAAAGAAACTTGAAAAGTTAAAAACTGATATCAAACCGTATAAAACAGGACAGGAAGATAGCTCTGTCGCCAACGTGCTCGCCTAGCAAGCACAAGCGCCCACATAGAATTCCCAAAGCCCATTTTTTTAAATGCCAGGCTTAGTGGCTCACACTAGTGATGCCAGCCCCGGGACAGCAAAGACAAGCAAATCCCTGGGGCTGGTTGGCTGCCAGCCAGATTGTCCTCCTTGGCAAGTTCCAGGCCAGAAAGAGAGAAATTGTCTCAAAGAAAGGGTGGATGGCTCCAGAGGAATAACATTTGAGGTTGCACTCTGAATTCTATACATAGGTTCATACACACATACATGCACCAACATACACACAAACACATGTGCACACATTCACTTAAATACACACTTTTCTTTTTAAAGAAAAAACATCGGGCCTGTGAGTGTGCAAGCTTGAGGAGCTGAGTTTGATCACTGGATCCTACAGCATAATGACAGAACCAGCTCTCAAAAGTTGCCCTCTGACTTACTCAATCACACTGTGTGTGCTCAACCACACTGGCACCTCTCTGTCTCCTCTGACTCTCTCTGTGTCTGTCTCACTCCGTCCCCCTCCCTTTCTCTCAGATTTAAAAAATAAACAGACAGAAAACATCATGCAAGTGCATTTCCGTAATGTATCCAGAAGAGCTGAGTCCACAGAGATAGAAGGTGGTTGAGGAGTCTGTGGGAGGATAAGAATTCCTGCCTATCAGACACAGACTTTTTTTGGAGGTGAAGAAAATAGTCTGGATGCAGATGGAAGCCACACATTGCAGGTATAGCAGATGCCGCTGAATCATATGCTTTCATTTTTTGTACATGGACCTACATGATTTTTAAACAAACATAAAGTAGGGCTGGAGAAATGGCTCGGCAGTTAAGAGCACATACTGCTGTTGCAGAGGCCTGGAGTTCTGATCCCAGTGCCCAAGCCAAGTGGTTCGTAGCCACCTATAACTTCAACTCCAGGGGATCGGACACTCTCTTTGGTCTCTTTTGATGCACATAACCTGAAAGAGACACACACACATAATTAAAAGTAAACTCGAGATATGTTAAAATGTAAAAGCATGATGCAGCAGTACCCTTTGCCCTGTAACATTTCATATGTAATTTTGGAAATAATACTAATGTGTCAGTTTTATCATTGTACATACTATTGTAAACTTTGAATGTACAAGGGTAGAAAAGGCATTATTTCTCTCTCTCTCCATATATATACATATATATATTCCTCTCTATATATTCCTGAAATGTTATAGGGCTGGCAGATGGTTTATCAGGTAAAGGTCCTTACCATTGAACCCGACAACTCAAGTTTGAGCCCCAGACCCACATGGTGGGAGGAAAGTACCAACTCCCATAAGTTGTCCTCTGACCTCTGAGCAGGCCATGACACATGTGTGACCATGTGCCCAAACACACATAGATGTACATACACACATATCTATAAATAAAGGTTCAAAAAAAAAAAAACACTTTTGAGTAACAGAAAGAAACTGCACACCTAAGGCAATGAATATGTCAATTACCCTATGAATATTATACATTATACAAATGTATTAGAGTGTCTTAACGTGTCCCATAAAAATGTATAATTACTCCATGTCCTTTAACAACAGGGCTGGGTGAAATGACTTAGTGGGTAAAGTGCTAGCTGCACCGATGTGGTGATCTGAGTCTGTATCGACAGGACCCCCACAAAGGCTGGATGCTTAGCACATGTCTCTAGTCTCAGGGCTTTTACAGGGACCTAGAGACAAGAGATACTATAAGCTCTTAGACCAGCTAGCCTGGAGTACACAGCTGCTGACAAGAGACTCTGTTTCAAACAAGATGGAAGCTAACGATCAATACCTAAGGTCGTCTTCTGACCTCTACATGCACAGTTTGGCACAGGCACACACCACACTACATACATACACACACACACACACACACACACACACACACACACACACCATTCACACACAAGTAAAATTCAAATAAATATAGACGCAGATATTGTTACATATGTAACAATAATAAAGTGTTGCCTCAAGAGCTGCTCCTCTCCCCACAGAAGAGCTGGGCTGCCTGAGCTCACTCAGAAGAAATTGTAAAAATTCCCAGAGTCACACCGTAAGAAAAATGAGGCCAGACAAGCTTCTGCAAATGCCTGACCTGAAACCTCAGATAGTCCAGAGTCCCTAGGTAGTTTGTCTGGGTGGTTTCAACTCTTGACCCAGAATTGAAACTCTCCTGAGGGGAGGGGGTGTGAGTGGGGAGATCTTTGAGTCACTCCTTCCTCCCAAGGAGCCTCTTTCAAACACAGGGAGGTCAAGTCTGGTTTGTGGGCTAGCCTCAGCCTAAAGACCTACTTTGCAAGAGCTTGAAGGCCTGTGTCTCCTGCAGATCGGCACCCTGGTGGGACTTCATGCTGAGAAAACTAGCAGGTAGGCAGAGAGAAGATTGTGGGCTGAACCATACTGTGAGATCTTGCTTAACTTGCTTCTTCCTGTCCTTAAGAACCAATGCTCAGCCTGGGGTGGG